>NW_028258320.1:46425378-46576893 GCF_053883595.1 Heterocephalus glaber | reverse complement strand
AGATAACATCAAACTGATGGAAGTGTGAACTCATGTTGTTATTGAACTCTCACTGAACTCCCACACGCCAAGAACTGTACTACATGAAAGATATTCAAAATACAATTCCTCACCTTCCCCTCCTCCAAAATTCTTCCACCCAGTCTCCCTCTTCTTGGTTAAGGGCAAATCTGAACTGTCAATTGCCTGAACTGAAAGTCTTAAGAGTGCTCCTTACCGCCTCTTTCTCTCATTCCCTTAATTAACCCATAAAGAAATTCTGTTTGTTGGATCTACCAATCCTCTATCAACCTAATATATTCAGTCCTAATCCACTTCTCCCCTTCTATACTATTAGTACATGGAAAGAGCAATATTTGCCTCTCACCTGGATTAATATTGCATCCAACTTAATATATACACTAATACGCTCGGCTTTTCCACCCTCACCCCCACCCCACCCCACCACCGACTCCTGGCCTATTTTCAACAAACTAGTTTGCTAAAACTAAAACAGATCTCATCATGTTACTCTCTTGTTGAAAAAACTTACAATGCTTACACTCCTATTCATAACAAAAGCTAAAGTCCTCACAATGGTCTATGTAAGATGAACATCCTATTACAAAATCCCTAACTTTTTAAGCACTGATACGTTCCTCAAAAGTTACAGATCATAGAATATTTCAAATTTTCTATTTCTAGATTAAGGATACTCAACCAATAAAAAGTCTAGGCAAATATTCTACAATCTGAAAAACTTGGATCTCAAGCATTATGGACAAGGGATACTCAACCAGTATACCTTACATGACCTGCCCTCCATTAATTTTCTTAATTAGGTGTAAGTTAATTATTTTTAAAAGCAAAATACTTTAGGGCAGTGTTGTACCCTCCTCATTTCATCAAATCAAGAAGCATGTGGGGCCAGGGATTTAGCTCAGTGGTTCCAGCACCTGCCTCGCAAGTGCAAGGTCCCAAGTTTGATCCCCGGTATCAAAAAAAAAAACAAAAAACAAGAAGCATTTGATGTATACCTGTGCTGGTTTTTTCTTTTCTCTAAACTGCTAAATTGCTCAGACTGGGCTCAAACTTAAGATCTTCTTATCTTATACTCCCCCTGTGCTGGGATTTTAGGCATGCACCATCACATTCAGCTACTAGTCCTACTTATAGGGATGCTTAGACTGATCAGAGAATTCAGGGTATTAACTAAATCCAACTATTAAAAAGGTCATCATCCTTCACCTAATAATTTAAGCCAACACTGATAATCTGCCTTTAATCATTACTGTAAAATGGGTTCAAAGTGATGCTTTAGTAAAAGCCTCGTGGTATGCCCAGTAATCCAGCATTCAGCAAGACTGATGCAGAAAGATTACAAATTTCAGCTCAGCCTGGATAATTTACTGAGACTGTCTCAAAAAGGTCCTGGATTCAATCCTACCCCAGGGGCTTTGGGAGTGGTGCTTTAATACTTTTAGTCTTCATTTAACTGGAATTTTTCAGTAAAGAGCAGCTTTCCACTATCAACTATTTGGTTACTTTGAAATATGTGGGCCACAGGCAGGATAAATGTTACATTCTATTGTTTATTTCATTTTACGCATTATTTAAAAATTGTTAGAAAATGAACTGACATCCTCACAACCTCCAAAGGTGTACAATAAGTTATTTGAATTTTTTTGTTTTGTTTTGGGTACCAGAGATAGAACTCAGGACCTTGCTCTTTCGAGGCAAGCACAGCCACTGACCTAAATTCCTGGCCCCTCTTTTTTTTTTTAATGGTGCTAGGGATCAAACTCAGAGTGCACTGTAGGAAAGTGCTCTATCACTGAACTACATCTCCAGTCCCTGACTTTTGTTTGTAAAGTATCATTATTATTATTATTATTTTTGTACCAGGAATGCAAGGCAGGCAGCCGCACCACTAAGCTAAATCCCCAGCCCTGTAAAGTATCATATTAATGCCTGAACTTTTATTGACCTGATATAGTTCATCCCATCATAGTTATTCTTTTTTAATTTTTATTTATTTATTTTTTTGCTACCGGGGATTGAACTTCAGACCTTGTGCTTATGAGGCAGGCAGTGGAACCACTGAGCTAAATCCCCGGCCCTATTCTTTAATATGTAAATTTCCCATCTTTGGCCAGTAACAGCACTTCTCAGATTGTCCCTGGGTTCCTTTAAAGCTTCAGTTTAAATTTGCAATTCCTCAATTAAAATTAAAATTTTGTTTTGTTTTGTGAAGCAGGGTCTCATTATGTAGTTGAGGCTGGCCTTGAACTAACTATGGAGCCCAGGCTGGCCTCAATTCAGGGTGATCCTCCTCTGTCAGCCTGCTGAGTGCTGAGATTACAGGCCTGTGCCACCACATCTGGCCAGACCTCAATTAAAATTAAGATTTTTTTTTTTGCTACCAGAGATTGAACTCCGGACCTTGAGTTTGCAGGCAGGAGGCATACAATTAAGATTTAACACGGTATCATTACTCTTTGTGAACTGCTTCATTTCCTTGTCTTTTTTTTTTTTTTTTTGGTACCAGGGATCGAATCCGGGACCTTGCGCTTTTGAGGCAGGTGGTGGGACCACTGAGCTAAATCCCGGCCCTCCTTGTCTGTTTTCTAATGGGATTTTAATCTCTTTGCTTCCATTTTAATATATGGCAGAAAGTTACATCTTAATAAAAGCGGCAATCTTTTTTTCTACTTTTTGATTTTATAGCTTTTGTTGTCATGTAAAGTATTTAATTTTAAATAGCAAAACCATAGTCTTCCTACAAATCAAAACAACCATAATATACCCCATTAAAATATACAAATGTTTTGAAAATTATACATTTAAAAAGTAAAAATAATCATTCCTTTATTATTTATGGATTTAGATTATAACTTAAAAGGTCTTGCTATTTTAATATGAGAGAAAAACAATGCCTATGTTGCTTCTACTTCTATGGTTTCTCTTCTTTTTAAAAAAATGTTTAAATCTCTGATTTAGCTACATGTAGTCTGCCTTTTGCCACTGAAATTTAAGATCTGATTTGATTATTACACAGTATATATTTGTATTGAGTCCTGTTTTCTCTGATCTTAATACAAAAATCAAGGTCTACTGAACTGCACTCACTGCAGGAAAAGACATGGCAAAGGATAAAGGTGGAAAAGAAAACATTCTGTTCTGCTTAGGTTAGGTATAACACACATTGTAATATTTCATAAAGCAGTTATTACATGTTGCTTTACACGTATGCATTGTCCTGAAATCTCACAACTTTATGAAATGAAGGGTGGGGATGCAGAAAGTGAGTATGGGAATTCAGTTTTCAAGAAGTGATGTCTGTGCCACCTGCTGCGCAAGTGCAAGAACCCGCGTTCGATTCCCGGTACCAAAAAAAATGAATGGCAAAGAATCTTTAATGATGATGTATACAGAAATGTAAAGATTTTTATAAGACAGGGAATCTGCAAACATCTTTCAAAATCTCTTACCATACTGATCTCTACTACAAGGTATCAAATACATATATATACATATAAAATATTCAGTAAATATTCTATAATGCTTTCCATTTCAATAAAGGTCCATGCCCAATAAAGAAAATCATTTTCAACAAGCCTTAAAATGTCCCATGTCCTCTCTGCCACAAGCTGGTACATGTTCATGAAGTTGGCTTGCCCCCAGGCAGCCAAAAGAATACTTTCTAATGACTCTATGATGATGCTACTTATCCTCCTCTCACCCTGAAATCCTAGAAAAAAGCTGGGTGAAGTGGTGCACATCCATAATACCAGTACTCCGGGAGGCTAAGGTAGGAGGATGGCAAATGTCAGTCCAGCACAGAAAATTTAGCAAGACCTTGTTTCAAAGTTTTAAAAAATTTTAAAATTCATTAAAAAATCCTAGAAGAATATTTGATCATTATTCACTGATGAATTAATATCAACAAAATGCAATCAACATTGAAACCATTTAAATAGAGCATCAATTTTATACAACTGTAGGAATTAGGATTAAAAAACAATATAAATTTTATAAACCTGGGTGGCATAAAACTAAAATAATTTACAAACTTAGTAATTCAGGAGAAAGGTGATGAGAAGAAACACCAGACTACTATCTTCCTCACCTTTGGAAAGCAGAAACAATCCATCACTATCTGAAAGCTTAAAAAAAAAAGATTTAGGTTTTTTTCCTCAAAAACTTAGAGGAAACTTTTATAAACCTATTACAGTATTTCTTGCTGTAAGTTAACATTTATCTCAAGGTAGTAATGGCTTCAATTTTTCCTTCTGTTAAATTTGAACAATTTTATGGTTTATTTAAAAAATAGACAGGCATGGTGGCACGTGCCTGTACTCCCAGTACTCTAGGAGGCTGAGATCTACCTGGGTAGCTTAGCCAGAACCTGTCTCAAATAAAAAGGGTTTGGGATATAAGTCAGTGCAAAGCCCCTGGGTTCAATTCCCAGTACTTGGAAAAAATCAGAACAGCATTTATAATGTAATTACATTTTTATGAAAATTAGTTCTGGTGCAAATTTCCAATGACGAATGTCATTATATTGTATACCTAAAATGTACCAATGATTAGAATGAATAATCGATAATGTAAAATAGGAAGAAAAGGTCCAAAGGGGTAGGGGTAGTGAGAGGGGCAGGGGAAAGGAAAGAAGGGAAAGGAAAAATGCTGAGAAATGGAAAAAATGGAAATAAAGTCTTTGTAAATAGGGAAGGGTGGAGGGTGTGAAGGGAGGGCTAGGAATGGGGAAAAAGTAAGAACCAAGATGCATTATGTAAAGGTACAATTCCCAATGAGAAATGTAATTGTGTTGTATACCTACAATGTACCAATAAAAGAATACAAAAAAAAAAAAAAGATTAGTTCTATTGTAACCATTAACCCCTCTACACATCCTTTACTCACCCTTCTATATGTATCTATTCCCTAAGAGTTGTCCAAAATGTTAATAATGGTAGTTATTTTTGCATTTGGAATTTGGGATGACCTTTTGTTCTCATTTAATACTATCTTATTATACTTGGTTTTAAAAAATAAAATGTATTTACTGTTTTAATAACAATAACCTCTTTAAAATTTCACTTAAAATCCCATATATATTTGCCCAGTCCCCCAAAAATATACAATCAGAACATCCTACTAAAGGCAATACCAAGTCTGAGGCTAGCATGAGCAACTTAGTAAAACCCTGTTATAAAAAAAAAAAATTTAAAAGGTTGGTGATGTAAGTCCTTCCTTGGTTCAATCCCCAATACAGTACCACAAAAAACAAACAAAGAAATCCTATTGTAATTCTGAAATGCTAAAGCCACAACTGTTATAGGGAGAATTAATTGGAAGTCTTAATATTCTCTACAATGTGACTGTCAATTATGGTTTTATATTAATTTAGTTTGGCCTAGAGGTTATTTTCCTTCTTTATTTGCAAGTAACGTTACTTTTATACATGTTAAAAGCCTTGGTCAAGGGCTGGGGATTTAGCTCAGTGACACCACGCCTGCCTTGCAAGTGCAAGGTCCTGAGTTTGATCCCCGGTACCACACACACACAAAAAAAAGTCTTGCTGAGTTTAAGGTCACCTTGATTCTCTTTAAAATCTCATAGTAACAAAAGCTAAAACTGTGGCTGCTCAGGTATAGAGCACTTGCCTAGCAAGTGCAAGACCCTGGGTTTGATCCCTAGCACTACCAGAAACTAACTAAATTTTTTTTGGTACCAGGGATCAAACTCGGGTCCTTCCCCTTGCACAGCAGGCAGCGAAACCACTGAGCTAAATCCCCGGCCCCTAACTAAATATTTTTAAGACCATATTACAGTAATTCCTCTACGCATATCTATGTCTACATTAACATTTGTTGAAGAGAAAATGTTGTAATGCCTTGAACATAACTTTTTTTCTAACAGCTTTTACTTGTGGTTAAGTGTCCGCCTTTATTTCTGAACATTTGTATTACCTCAAATCTTTTCTTCTTATAAAATACCTCTGATGGCATGATAAGAGGCATCATTTGTCTGCTGATCCCAGATTATAGGCTGCAATACAGCTCAGTTCAAGTACAAAATTTTTTGGAAGAACCTAGAAATACATTAAACTTTGTATTAGACTATGTACACTTTTAGTATACTTAAAAATGTTTTGAAAGAAATTAAAACCTTAAAAATGTTTTAAAGTGTTAGTTACAGCATCAATTTGACAGTTGAGAAAGATAAAACCGTAACTACATTAAGATCCTTCCCAAGGGCTGGGGATTCAGCTCAGTGGTTTCACCACCTGCTGTGCAAGTACAAGGACCCGAGTTCAATCCCCAGTACCAAAAAAAAAAAAAAAGATCCTCCCCACACATTTCATATACTCCCAGCAGTATGACTGCCTTAGTCTGAAAAGTGAAGTATGGTGATTTTATTGATACCATTTGCCTTAGAGCAACTGTTGTGGTTTCCAATCTTGGTCCACATCTGCTCACTCACTGTCTTGTACTTCAGAGGCTCAGTATAATCTAAGGAAACTAGGTGAATTACACTGACTGATGTGCTACCACAATCAGTTGCAAAGGTTTATTTTAAAAGGACTTTTCAATAATTTTCAGTACTTCTAATCTGATTGCAGGTCAAGGTTGCTAAACGCGTTGAGCATCTCTAGTCTAGTTTTCACTGCTTTAATTATTAAACCCAAAAGCATCCTGGCTCTTAGAACTAGAAAAAGGGAGATGGACTATAAAGCCAACAGGAGGATTATTTGGCTGGGGGGCGGGGGGGACGGTGCACACAGACATGACAGGGGAAATAATTTTACCTTAAGAGGAATAAACTGGAAATAGGTCTTTGAGCCCAGGTTTAATATTTGAAGATACAATAATTTCCAAGTAGAATTTATTTTTCAAAACATTAAAATATTTGAAAATAGTCTTAGATCTTAACTATTCTTTATGTACAGTTAGTTGACAACACATGAAAAATCTAATTTAGTAAGGCTATATTTCAGTGTGTACTGCCTCTAGGAGATTTTATTATTATAGTTTTAATTTAATTTTTTAAGACTTATGCTTCTGTTTATCGTGGAAGTGAAAATTTATGGCTAGGAATTCAGGCTGTGAAATCAGATCCTGTCTAGATTTAAACATGAGCCCCACAATTCACTAGCTGAGGAATAATAGAGAGTGGCACAGATAAATCTTGCATGTAGCTTCCAGTACATTTGCTTAAGAACAAATACACTAATTTCTATTCATTTAAAAGTTAATTCATGTCTCTAACAAGTACTTCCTGGATACTCACCAGATCCTAACCTATTTGCTAGTGATATAACACTGAACCAAGACAGGTAACAATCCATACTGCCAAGAGATTTAATACTTTTAAAGATACACAATAGGCCCGGGGATTTAGCTCAGTGGTTCTGGTGCCTGCCTCACAAGCGCAAAGGTCCCAAGTTCGATCCCCGGCACAAAAAAAAGAAAAAAAGATACACAATAAAACAGTCTCAAATGCATAATTAAAACCATGAAGGTGAGGATGTAGATCAATGGTAGAGTATCCTTAGCATGTGTATTAGTCAGCTTTTCCATTGCTGGGACACAATACCCAACATCCACAGCTTTAAGGACAAATTTATTCTGGCTCAAGGTTTCCGAGAGTTCAGCCATGGTGGATGGCTCCCAGGCAGAAATTGCATGGTGGAAGAACTTGGTGGAGCAAAACTGCTTAACCCATCGCAGCCAAGAAGAGAGAGAAGGGAGAAGCCAGAGAGGGAGATACAGCCTCCAAAAGCATGCTCCCAGTGTCCTGCTTCCTCCGACCAAGCCCACCTCCCAACAGCACATGCAGCTATGAATTAACTCATCAGTGGAATCCACTGATAAGTATAGTGTCCCCATGATCAAATCACATTACAAAAGCCACACCTCTGATATATGATGGATAATTTAGATCTAAACCATAAAGCATACATGAGTTCCTGAGTTCAATCTCCAGCACCAAAAATAAAACAAAACCCTGGAAAATGTTATGATCTGAAAGTTTCCCTGAGAGAGAGAGTTAAGCAAAACTACACCTTAACAAGTTCACAAAGTGTTCATAATTCATACGTCTTGCTGCTGGGTGCATGGAACCACTGGTGACACATGCATGATTGTACCAGATCTAGCACCAGTGGTAATGTGTTAATTTCAATCCTTTAGTAAGAATTTGAGGTTTTTTTTTTTTAAAGTGATCACTCCTTCTAAGACGTTAGAAAATTCAGTACTAGGACATCCATCCATGCTTGCTAATTTGATGTACAGATTCAATATAATCTTTATTAAAATCCCAGCAGGATACCTTTAAGAGATAAGATTATTCTAAAATTTATAATACAAAGGATCTAATACTATATAGCTAAGTCTTGAAAAGTAACAATGTTCCAAGAGTCAGGAATCCAGTTTCTCTAAGAATTTCCACAAATCAACAACAAAAAGATTACCGGGCTGGGGATTTAGCTCAGTGGTTCCAGCGCCTGCCTCACAAGTGCAAGGCCCTGAGTTCGATCTCTGGTACCCCCCCACCAAAAAAGATTACCACCTAATTTTTTTAAAACCACCTAACTTTTTAAATGGGCAAGAGTTGACTTGAAAAAATAACATATATGAAAGTCTAGTAAGCATATGAAAAAGTGTAAACCCCGTTAGTCATCAGGAAAGTTAAAACTACCATGGCATACTTTTTACAATCACTAGAATATTGAAAATAGGTAAGACTGCCAAACACTATACGTGAGGCTATAAGTAGCTTATCTATTATACACTGTTGGTGGGAATGCAGAGTAGTAATTTAACCTTTTTGGAGAACTGTTTTATAGTTCTTGTAAAGTTAAAGACATTATCTCTATCCTATGACTCAGGAATTTCACTTCTAGGTATTTACCCAAGTTAAAAAATATCCACAAAAAAGCTGGACATGGTGGTGCCCACTTGTAATCCCAGTACTTGAGAGGCTGAGGCAGGAGATCGCTGCAAGTTTTAGGCCAACCTGGGATACATAGTGAGTTTAAGGCCAGCCTGAATTGCATAGTGAGAGATCCTGTCTCCAAAAAAGACTAGTACAAAAATGTTTATAGCAGCCTTATTTATAATAACCTCAGATAAACCAAATGTTCATGAGCAATAGAACAGATAAACAAAAAATAGAACAGAATGCTTATACATTCTACTCAGCAATAAAAAAAATGAATAATGTCCAGAATAGGCAAATCTATGGATGAAACAAATTACTGAGACACTGTAAATTAGAAATTTCCTACAGCTAGAGAGTTGACTACTCTAAGATTTTACTGTGTTAATGGTTGTATAACTCTGTACTATATATAGTAAAAAGTCACTCAATTTATACTTTTAATGGATAAACTATGTGCTGTATAAATCATGGTTCAAATATACCAAAAAGAGAATGAACTATTAATAAATGTAACAACAAGGGCTGGGGATTTAGCTCAGCGGTTCCAGGCCTGCCTTGCAAACACAAGGTCCTGAGTTCAATCCCTGGTACCAAAATAAATAAATAAATAAAATAAAATGTAACAACATACACAGACTAATATTATGTTTAAACAAAAGACAGACACAAAAGAATATATGCCACTCAATTCCTCTGACAGGAAATCTAGGCAAAACTAACATATCGACAAATCAGTTATTTTGGCAGTGAAGAACTGACAGGAAAAGGACACAAGCAAACTTCCCAGTAGGCTAGAAATGATCTATATCTTATTTTGGGTGAAGGTCCCAGGGATGTATATATTTGCCAAGAACTTTATATTACATTATAACTCAATAAAAAAAAGTTAGGGCTGAGGATTTAGTTCAGTGGCACCATGATTGCCTCGCAAGCACAAGGTCCTGAGTTCGATCCCCAGTACAGAAAAAAAAAGTTAAAAAAATTACTATTCATCTTGGAATAAATCAGAGTAACAACTGACAGAATGCCTCCTAAAGAATGTTTTCATGGTTCTCCAACGGGAGAAACTGCACAGCTATGCATTTACAGAAATATCCAGTGCCCAAGTACAACTGTATCTTTTCTTCCCCTAACATTTTAATAACAGATTCATCCAGTGCCCCTCTCAATTTTCACACGTATCTCAAAATACATAATAAACATTACACAAATATAGCCAAAAATCAGCCTTTGAAACCAAGGTCTAGCGCCACCCCCACCCCCCCATCTTCCGAAAATGTTGATATCTGGTATAGAAGAATCCCTTCTACCTACCATCCTTCCCTTCCTTTCTCTGATTAGTTAATTCCTACTAATCTTTTAGCTCTTGAATTAAAATTCATTTCCTCAGAAACTAGTCTGAATCCCCATGGACCCTCCCACACAACTATACACACATAGAGAATAATGTCTCCTGTCAGAGATCTCACCTGGTTTTTCCTGTAATCAATGTCCATATTTCTCCCACAAGACTATAAGTGTCATGCAAGCTGGAACAGTTTACTCTGCACATTACTGTATTCCTATACAGTTTGGGTTTGGAAGCTATTATACAGTCTCAGAGAACATTTGGCTCAATTAATAAATTAAAAATGCAATCTAATCAAACCATCTAAATTAACACTGTCCCCAAAGCAAACAAGGATTTTTCCTTGTTTGAAAAATACATTATAAGTCAATAGACCTTTATTTGACAAAGAACATTTTGAATTAGTATCTATGCGTCATTGAGTACCTACTTCCTTGTCAACCTGGCTCTCAGAATACAGGATTGACCGCTGTGTCATTAGTTCCTACTCTTATTCTTCTGCTCTTCTTAATTGGCACATTTATTATTATTATCCTTCCTCTCTATTGTGTATCTTATTACGTGCTTCTCCTATAGTCTCTAGGATATCAGATCTAAAGAAATTAAGAGTTCATAAATGACAGCCAAGGTAATACAGTATTTAATAGCTCAGGGACAGGGTTTTCAGATCAGAATATAAATATACAATGTAGTGACCTTACTACCAAAAAGCTCAGAACAGCTATTACAACAGTCAACAGAATGATACATAAAGAATGAAGTACCAAAAAGAACAGATGTAACAGGTAAATTACAGACAAAAACAGCAGTATCATGAAAGAAGGCAGCTAGCATTTTAGAAAACATACTAAAGGAAAGTAGGAACAACTACAGAAATCACCTTACACTAACTACATTAACTACTTTAACCAAATGACTGGGTAACCACAAAATCAGACCTCTGAGCAAAATTTGAACTTTTTTTGGCTGGGGGGGCTCTGAAGCAGTTGTTATTTTTCTTTCATTTTCTTTCTTTTTTTAAATAGTGGGGACTGAACCCAGAGCCTTTGAGCTGAGACAAATCCTTGGCCCTTTTTAAATATTTTATTTTGAGACAAGGTTTCACTAAGTCTCCAAATTGCTCAAACTTGGAATCATCCCACCTCAGGCTCCCGAGTGCTGGGATTAGAGGTGTGCCACCAAAACTGGCTTCCAATTAACTTAACTTTCTTTGTTGTTTTGTTTTTTGTTTTTTTGAGACATAGCCTCCCTATGTAGTTCAGGTTGGCCTTGAAATGACTAGAGGGGATCCCCCTGCCTCAGTTCCCCAATGCTGGCATTATAGACATGCACTACTCACCTCACCCAGCTCCAATCTTGAAAGAGGTGGGAGCTCAACACAACCTCAATGATCATGCTACACCAACCACAAGCTTCAGACTTCCTAAATTTAACTTTTGGAGTAAATTTTACTGTGTGAAAATTCATGAGATCAAGGAAGAGTATCCAGAAATCTTTCTAGTAACAATCATCTCCTTTCCTTACTCCTCTACTAAAACTCTTATTATTGGCAATGTATCATAATTATCACTGCAGAAAGTCAATTCAAGAAGAAATATAAACCAGGTGTGGTGGCAATGCCTTTAATTCCAGTATTATGGGAAGCTGAGGCAGAAGGATGGCAAATCAAAAGACCGTTTTGAAATTTAAAAATACATAAAAAAGGGCCAGGGATGTGCAAAGCCCCTAGGTTCAATTTCCAGTACTGCAAATAATGACAAAAACAGTAACAACAAGGATAGATGTCCTTGAAAATAAAATGTCCTATCACACTCATAAATAAAATGCTAATGGAACTACAGTGAAAATTTTTTTAACCTGTTAAATTTGCAAAATTCCATGAGTCAGATACAACTGTATTGTTAAGGCTGTTGGGATACATGCTTCTACAGGTTCTTTCCTACAATGATGGACAGAATGCAAAGTAAAGGGCAGTATGGCAATACCTAGCAAAATTACAACTATATTTTACCCTTTAACTCAGCAATCTTATTCCTGAGAATGTATCCTACAGATACTAGCACACATTAAAAATAACTTACATATAATATTAATCACTAGTATTGTACATGGTTAAGAAAATAACTCACATGTTCAATAACCACCTAGTTAAACATATTATCATATACCCACACAATAAAACAATGCATTTTATATAATTACATAATTTATATATTTCAAATATAACTTGAAAAAGAATGAGAACATTCTATATACTAAAGTAGAACATACCTAAGAAGTCAAGCTTGATGATGCATGCCTATAATTCCAGCACTTGGGGAGGCTGAGGCAGGAGGATCAAAAGTTCAACCCCAGCTTGGGTTATGTAGTAACTCAGCAAGGTATAATACTGTCTCAAAATTTTAAAAATTTTTAAAGGGGAGAAAAGATAGCTAAGATATTAAGTGAGAAAATCAAGGAACAATACAAAACAAGATTATACCCTATCCAGTAACTCTGTGCAAGAAAACATTAATACCCACTTTTCTTTTATAAATAAACACTGAATACATAATTAAAAATGGTTATAAAAGGAAGGTAAAACTAGAGTAGTTGGGACATGGACAAATGCAAGACTTCATTATATGCTTTAAAAATGTAATTTTGTGGGGGCCAGGGATTTAGCTCAGTGGTTTCGCTGCATGCTGTATAAGCGCAAGGACCCGAGTTCGATCTCCGGTACACCCCCCAAAAAAAGTAATTTTGTGTTCTGAATTAAAAATATATCATTTGGGCCGGGGATTTAGCTCAGTGGTTTCGCCGCCTGCTGCGCAAGCACAAAGACCCAAGTTCGATCGCCAGTACAAAAAAAAAAAAATATATATATATATATACACACATACATATACACACACACACACACACACACCATTAAACTTAAAAAAGATATCATTGTCAAATATATTAGAAATAAAAAATAATTTTACTTCATTTATCATTACTGATTTAAAACATGACATTTATTATTCCTATTTCATTTTAGTGATTTTTGAGGGTATTTACTTACTGTATATAAGTACTTGCATAGGTTCCTCTACTCTATTTTTCCAGTAATATCTTAAGTTCCTCAAAAACAGAATTTCATACCAGAAAAGAAAAGTCTGAATAAGAATTACAGTATCTATAGATAATATACACTTCCTACGAATTAGGAAGCAGAATGTTGTGCACAAGACACTGTCAAAGTTCAGCTAACCTTAAAAGATGTTACCCAACTTTCTCAGTTTGTAGAAAATGAACAAGACCCCAGAAATACTGGTCAAGCTACTCTTAAATTTTTGCTTAGTTTCACCAAAATACCGTCTCCACTTTGACATCCAGTTGCTCCAGACATACTCTTTTATATTCAAGCTGTAGGAATATATTCACTGTGGATATTTCTCGTTCTCATTCCACATGGAATTGTGTTACTTGGGAGTCAAATGCACTGAGAAATAATTTCATCAAACTAGGAACATGGCTTCAGCTCAACTGTAATTGATGACTCTGAAGTATGGAGTCCAGTAAATAAAAATCAGTCACAAAATAATAAACCACATTATTATGGGGAGGGGAAAGTTTAACCAAATAATCTATATTTTAAATGTCAAACCCTTAAGTTCCAAAGGTATCACAAGCTCCCATAAAATCCATTTAAAACGTAAAAGATATCTATTGGTAAAACTCATTTCAAAAGGATGGGCTGAATAAGAAATTAAATTTTGGTATTACTGAGCTAGGAGTGGTGGTGCACACCTGTAATCCCAGCACTTGGGAGGCTGAGGCAGAGAGTCACTAAGAGTTCTGCGGCCAGCCCAAGCTACATAGTGAGCTCAAGATCAGCTTGAACAACATGCCTCAAAAATTTAAAAAACAATTATTTTAGTATTATCAAATATGGTCTGTATTAATTTCCCAGTACTGTTTAAACACACTGCTACACTGCTACAAATTAGGTGCGTACAAACATAAATATATTCTCTTGCAATTCTGGAGGCTATAAATCAGAAATCAAGCTGCTGGCAGGACCATTCTCTCCAAAGGCTCCAGGGAAATCATCCTTTACCTGTTTTTAGTTCGTAATGTTTACCAGCAATCCCTGGCATTTCTTGGCTTGTGGCAGTCTAACTGCACTCTGATCTCTGCCTCCTCCTTCCCTCAGTGTCTATATTTAAATTTCCATCTTCTTGTAATTCCAGTAGTTATAGATTAGGGCCTGCTCTAATCTAATATGACTTCATCATACTTTAATCACAACTACAAATATCCTATACTGTATCTCCAAGTAAGGTCACGAAAGAGATACTGGAGATTAGGACATCTTTTTGGGGGGGAGGGTAAAATTCCTCTTTGTTTTGGATTTTTGCGGGGCTGGGGATTGAACCTGGGGCCTTAGAGCACACTAGGCAAGCATTCTACCACTGAGCTACAGGCCAGCTCTAAAATGCCCACTCTTAACATGGTCCAAATCAGTGAATTCCTCAAAAGTAGACTAGATTCTTATGTGAAATACATACATATTTTTGCCTAACCTGTACTTCTCTAATTTTCTTTTTAAGACTTTTTTTTTTAGATGGAACCTCCTATGTTGCCAGGCTGGTCTCTAACTTGTGGGCTCAGTGATCTCTGCTTCAATCTCCTACAAATGTATGCCAACATGTCCAACTTGAAGAATTCAGCCTTCCTTCAAGCTTTATGAGTGGACTGATCTTAAGCTTCTAAAGTAGGTATCTTTCACTGGTAAAGTCAGAGAATCACATTCCACTGGCCAGGATAGGCCACGTGACCCAAACCTCAACAGTAAGTCCTTCCATCCCTTCAATTCAGCTAGTGCTACAGAGAACAGGATTATGGCATTATGAAGGATGATGTAGGTCTAGAGCTCTGGCACTCACAATCTTTACTATCATGCTTGCCAAAGAAAGAAGGTAAAAAGAGGAAAGGAATGTTTAGTGGCAGAGATAAGGAAACAACCCTAGTGACATCAAATCTTGGCTCTACCCATATCACAACCTTAGTTTTACTTTCTGAACTTCCTACTTTATAAGCCAACAAAACGATCTTTTTGACATAATCTGAGCTGGGTCATTTGCTATACAGTCCTAACAGATAACTACAAAATTCTGCAAAGTACCATGTATCTGAAAAGAGGCTCACTTTTTTTGTTATTTTCTCAAATTAGGCAGAGATAGGAAAGGCCAGTAAAAAATAATTTATATCTGTCCATTTCCTGTCCACCAGAGCATCTGTCTCGCAGGGTTCTAGAACCTAAAAAGTACAAATTCATACTTGTTAAACTGTAAAACTGTGACCTTGTACCAGAAGAATATCAACATAAACTGTCAAGAGTTATAAAGACCTAACTATCCATATCCAAAAAGAAAACATTCATGAAGTTTTTCCTTCCTTAATGACATTCCATTTCAGCATTATCCTCAAAAGCTGTGACAGTATTAATCACTAAAATATTGGCCAGATGCCACCTGCCTTGCAAGCGCAAGGTCCCAAGTTTAATCCCTGGTACCTCCTCCAAAATAAAATAAAATAAAATAAAATAAAAAATAAAATAAAATAAAATAAAATATTGACCAGAATGAAGTTACCCCGAAATAATCTCTTTCTCATCATTATCACCACAGTGAATAAATTTACTATAGTATCATCCTTTATATCATTAGTAAGTATCCCTAGATACTGGGAAACAGCATCAACATTTAATATTCACATACCTCTAAAAGCTCTCAGACTAGGAATATGGCTCAGTGGTAAAGCACTCACCTAGATATGCACAAAGCCTTGGGTTCCAACCATCCCCAGTAACTCAAAACAAAAACAAAAAACCCTCTTCCTTACCTCAACAACCTCTTCCTTCTTCAGGAGCTACCCATGTCCAATTTATACCTATGAGTCTGTGGAAGTAGTACAAATGGCCAATAAATACATGAGGAAATGTTCAACATTACTACCTATTAGAGAAATACAAATTAAAACAACACTAAAATTCTATCTTACCCCAGAAAGAATGGTCATCACCAAGAAATTAAATACTAACAAATGCTGGCAAGGCTGCAGGGAAAAAGGAACCCTTCTACATTGCTGGTGGGAATATAAACCAGTACAACCATTTTGGAAAGTCAGTATGCAGAGGCCTCAAGAAAACTCAAACTATAAATCCCATTTGATTCAACTATTCCCTCAGTAGGTACCTTCCTGAAAGAGATAAAGGTATCATATTACAGTGATACATGCATGTCCATGTTAATAGCAGCACAATTCCTGATAGCTAAATCTTAGAAGCAGCCTATCTGTCCATCAACTACCACAAAAGGAAAAGATCCTGGAAGGGCAAGTCAGTATAATCAGTATAGAAGAAACAATAAAAGAGACATATTTCTCCCCCCAAAAAGGGGGAAACTTTTTAAAAACACAATTTATGTGATTACAATTACAAGAGAGCATTCAGACTCTGAAGTCAAAGTCTCAGATTCAAATCACCAGTTCTGCTACATTTGTGAATTATTTAATCATTCTAAGACTCTGTTCCTTCACAAGCAAATAAAAAGGATACCATACTCTTTCCCGGTTTACTGTACATATTAAATGATAGAAATGTTAAGTGCAAAGTAGGTGTCTGACGAATACCCACTGTCATGAATATGAACAAATGAAAACTTACGCTTTTTAACATTAAATCTAAATGATCCCAAATTCTTCATCCCTCCACATATTTAAGTTCTTTGCCATGTAACTTCATACTCCCCTACCACCATGGGTGTAGGCTCAACAATGTAATTTGTTTTAACTGGTGAGATATTAGCAGATATTATACAAACAGAATGATAAACAAGTGTTTCCTTATTTCTGCTTTGTGCACTTCTGCCTACTTTGGTGCCATGCATATAGAACCAAGTTATCTTGCAGATAGTTGCAAATATGGGACACAGTATAGGTGTAATGATAGCAACTCCAACTTAGGTCAACCTAAGGTCAATTCACCCTAGACATGCAGCAAGGCCTGTCAAATTCAGCAAAGCTGGCCAGCAAACACACAGCTAAGACCAAGTTCATCCCACATGGTCTGAACCCCAGACTCATGATTTTAATAACTGCTACTACTTATCTGTCACTAAGATTTTTTTTGAGATAGTCTATGTAGCTCAGGCTGGCCTCAAATTCACAGTGATACTCCTGTCTCAGCCTCCCGAGTGCTGGGATGACAGCCATGCGCCATAAGGCCCAGCTTGTCACTCAGCTTGTCATTAAGACTTTTGTGATTGCTTGACATGCAACATTACTGGGAGACAGGTAATTTAAGTACCATTTTAGAGTGGGTTAAGAATGAAAATCGTGCAGGGTGTGGCAGCATATGCTTGTAATCCCAGCACTCAGGAGATTGAAGCAGGAAGGATTGCTGTGAGTTTGAGGCCAGCCTGGGCTACACAGTGAGTTTAAGGCCAACATGAACTGCACAGCAAGCCCCTTTTCTAAATAAATAAATAAATAAATAAATAGTTTTTTCATTTTGAGACAGAGTCTTGCTAATTCACTAATCTGCCTGGGATGGGCTCAAATTTTCAATCCTACTGCCTCATCCTCCCAAAGTGATGGGATTACAAGCATGTGCCATCATGCTCAGTATAAATACATTTTTTAATTATCTCTGGGTGTGGTGGTGTATACCTCTAAGTCCAGCACTCAGGAGGCTGAGGTAGGAGGATTGCCAAGAGTTCTAAGCCAGCCTGGGCTACACAGAGTTTAAGGCTAGCCTGAACTACACAGAAACAACCCTGCCTCAACAAAACAAATTTGCAGCTTTTAAATTTGATGTAGATCCAGAAATAAAACAATTTATTTGTGATTCCAAGACAGATAGGCTGGGTTTTAGTGATTAAATATGAGGAGTAAGAGGTAACAAATTAGGCAGACGAATCATTCAAGTTTCACTATATACAACCTGTTCTTTATATCACAGTACATGTTTATTCCTAAAATATGTGAAAAGAAATAAATTGCAGCCATCTCTTGGGATCCATTATTAATTTAAGACATTATCAATGAAAGACTTTAATTTCAGGAAGAAATGACTAAAAGGAACAAGGAGGAATATTTAATATTAATAATCGTATTACTTAAAAATATAATTTTATGTAATTAATATAGCATGAAATATGTCATGCAAAGTATGATAAACAGTCATCCCTTGGTATCTGTGGGGGACTGGTTCCAGAACCTTTTGCAGATACCAAAACCTGAGGATGATTAAGTCCCATATATGAAATGGTGTTCCTCTAAATCATCTCTAGATTACCTATAATATTTAATACAGTGTAAATGTTATATAAATAATTATTGTATAGGGAATAATAAAAGTCAATATGAGTTTATTACAAATTTGTTTTCAAATATTTTTGATTGCTAGTTGGTTGAATTCCAATGTGGAATCCACAAATACGGAGGGCCAACTGTACTCTCTCCTTTCTAAGAAACATGCCAAGCAGCTTTTGTCTGTGTATCAGTAACCAAAAAGTTGAGAACCATTAATCTGATCAATTTTGTTATAATCTTCCACATAATGTATATATGTGAAATCTATCCTGCTCATCCTTACTACAGTCTATTTCAAGAAAATCTTTTTCAAGAAAAAAAATTATTTCACATTCACAAAAAGAAATATCAATTTTTAAAAAAGACTAAGGAGGTATAAAAGATAAATGAAAAGCCATATTATCTAAAAGCTCACCATCCCTGGCATAATCCTAGGTTGCATTTTTGGACCAAATATCTGAAGATCTCATATATGCTGCCATTTGAAAATATCTTTACAGCATCCAGTTTTAAAGTATGTTGCTTATTTTATAATCCAATCAAATATAGCAAAATAGTATCCTTACTATCACTATTTATATGTGCTTTTATTCTTGAGTCACAGAAACCAGAGACTGGCCACAGCATAACTTTACACCACAGCCTTGCTGTTTCTTAGTACAGTCTTTATTCTTTACCTTCATTTCTACTTATAATTGGATATATAATATAGTCATAATCCTCAAAATAGTTTTCATTTACATCACTTGCATTTACCTCTGCCTTTTACCAATAAAATATACTATACTCTGATCTGAATACATTATATAAAATCAGGCAGAAGTTCTTGGCCTAAGGAGAAGAGGGTATCAAAGGAAATGTTATCTTTTAGATAAGACATTTGTAGCCATAGGCCATAATTCTTTTTGGAAACTCTTTCCAGTATATATGGAGATTTCTGATTCTCAACATATACCTACTTATTTTAACATGCTCGAATCTATTTTAATAAATATTACTCAGTGAAAAACTATACATAGCAAATACACACCCAAATAAAACCCAATAGCACAAGTTTTAAGTTAAAACAGCTTTATCATTTAACTCATTTTTCTTCAGACAAGGCATGAGCAGGGCCTGGTGGTAATCCCAATACTTGTGACGCTGTAATCCCTGGTGCTATAACCCCAGCACTTGTGAGGCTGAGATAGGAGGATCACTGGTTTGGAGCCAGCCTGGGCTACATACTGAGTTCAAGGCCAGACTGAACTACACAGTGAGAGCCTGTCTCAAAAAAAACCAAAAACCAAAACCAAAACAAAACAAAACAAAAAACCAGATAAAGTCACAACAGCAAATTCCTATACCTCTCAAAAATTGTTACAAAATCATTTTATCCTTAAAAAAGATTCTCTTTCTAGAACAAAAACTGAATTATTTCACATTAAGTACCCTAAATTATTGCTAAAAATAATTGGGAAGTTTTCAATAAATATGAACAAAATCATTTTTAAAAGTTACATTCTTCTTATCAAACACTAATAGAAAATGACAACTTTAAAGGTTTTTGTTTTTCAGCAACTTTTTACCAAAGATTTATGGACTTCTTAACATCCATCCACATGAAAGTATCACTGTATTGTGATAAGGTCATTTACACAATTTAAACTTAGCCTCCTTACTAGCTAAAAGACAATTTGAATAATTAATGTAAATGATGGAGATAGGTACTGTTCCATTAATCATGGAACAAAAAAGACACATTTCAACATGGGGAAATACAAATGTTTATGTTCCTCTCATTTTTTTTTAGTGAAGGCCCATTTTATCTTGCAGGGAATTTCTCCCTATTATCTCTGCCATATCTTTTTTTTTTTTTTTTGGTACCAGGGGATTGAACTAGGATCCTTGCGCTTGTGCAGCAGGCAGCGAAACCACTGAGCTAAATCTAAATCCCCAGCCCACTGCCATATCTTCTTGTGCCTCCTAATGACACACTACGTTAAGATCAATGATCCATGAGTTATTAAAACCACATACCATTTTCAAAAATTTGTCAAATCTTCTTAATTATACATTGCTCTGCAGCTTCCCTTTTTATCACAATTTTCAAATATTTATTGCCAATTTCATCAACTAAATTACAGTTGGGAATTTAGAACTTAGAAGGCATTTGGCTAAGATCCAGAAATCTTGAAACCTGATCTCTATCAGCCTTACCCTATTTGTCCCTCCACCTTCATCCTCCTACCTTGAGGTCTCTGGGAACAGAAGGACAAATACTGTACTTCCACAGTTTACTGTCAGGCCTGCCTTTAAAATCTCGAAAGTGCTCTGTCAACTAGGCTGGTCCACACTGAAGGCATGCTAAACTTAAGGCCTACAATCAGTATCCCTTGGGTTATCTTGCTGGCTTTCCTCTAAGCCTATCCTTAAATCTCAGCTAAAAGTGAACAACAGCCAGTCTAGCAACACATGAAGAAATATTAAGTCAGTGAAAACATTCAGGTAAGAAACTACTTACCTCTGAATACCGCTAACAAAACTAATCAGGAAGAAAAAAGGAAAGACAAAGAGAACTCTAACCTCTGAAGGTGGCAAGGCAATTTATAGGGCAAGAATATAAATAGTAATCATGTTACTATTTATGGTAAGAGTATATGTAGGGAATCCAGAGTTCTTTATGTAACATAAAGCAAATAAGCAATCAGTAACTGAAAACAAAGACTGTCAATTTGAAGGCACAAAAATATGAGTCATAAAATATGAGTCATAAAAAATATGAGTCATATTTGCATTCCAATCCCTAGGCTACCAACTCTTTAGCTGAGTGACCACAAATGAAACTTTCAACCTTACTTTGTTTTTCCACTAGTAAAATAGGTGTTGATGATGGGCATGGTAGCACACACCTGTAATTCCAGCATTTGGGAGGCTGAGGCAGGAGGATCACTACAGACCAACCTGGTCTACATGGTGAGTTCAAGGGCAGGCTGAACTACATAGTGAGACCCAGTCTCAAAAAAAATCAACAGCAGGGATGAAATAAGAATACCATATGCTATAGCTAGGTATTCAAGGTATTATTCTTCCTACTTTTACCTATGTTTGAACTTTTACAAAATTAAAAACTTTTAAATTCCTTTCCCTGTAACTGATATAGCTGGACAAGAAAATAAGTTTTAGCATCCTTTCCAGTTTTAATTTAAAAAATGGTTCTAGGGCTGGGGATTTAGCTCAGTGGCACCTCCCTGCCTAGGAAGCTCAAGGTACTGAGTTCAATCCTCCTCGGCACCATAAATAAATAAATAAATAAATAAATAAATAAATAAAGGTGCTACAGCCAGGGATTTAGCACAGGGGCATTGCGCCTGCCTCACAAGCGCAAGGTCCTGGAGTTCAACCCCCCGTACGAGGGGAAAAAAAAGAAAAAGAAAAGCTTCTAAAAGATGGAAAAAAATGTAAAAGAAAATTCGAGACTATCCATTAGGTAAAAATAAGTATCTACAAATGACCTAGAAAATATGCCTTTATTGACTAGGACAGTATCCAGGTCAAAGTCCACAAATTCCCATGCATTGAGAATAAAAAACATGAAAAATACGAGCATCAAACTGGATGTATGCTGTGTCTTATTTTAACAAGTTAAACAATTTTTTCCTCTAGGCTGGTGGTAGAATACTTTGCCTAGCATGCATGAGGCCCTGGTTTCCACACCCTGCACCACATTAAAAAAAAAAAAAAAAAAGTACACAAACTGATTATTCTAAATGTAGTAACAGAGTGTTACTTAAATGAGACATAAATTCTGTTTTAACATGAAACATTTATTTGTGTAAAGTCAAATTTACACATGTGAAATTTTTCTTGGACCAAGGAAAATACATCCTACGGATCCTTTTTAACATTAGTCTTTCTTTCCCTTAATAGTGAGTTTAAGGGAAGTAAAGCATGCTTTTATCCTGCAATCCTTTAAAAAGTCAAGTAGTAAAAGAGAAATGTATCTGATAATCACCCATTAATAATTCTACAGTGACTCAGATTTTATGAAAAGCTAATTGTGAGTCTAAATAACAGAAGTCTATCTAGTATCATGAATAAAAATAGAAATATTTATCATACAATGCTTTTTCCTGTAATAGTAATTCTCATGGGGAATAATACTGATGTTCACAGTATCTTCTAACCCACCAAGTCTTTATGTATAGCATCTTTAACAGACACTTAAAAAAAAAAAGCCACCCACTTTCAAACATCAATTACAGCAAGGTAAAAGTATACTTCTAGAACAGTCTGGTTCTTTGTTTTGTTTGTATTTGCAATGTTTTGTAAAAATTACAGATTTCTAACGTTAAAATACATAATTATTTCTATAGATAAAAGTAATTAAGCTATGTCAAAGTTAACTGCTTTGTTACTAGAAAAATTACTAAATGTTTTCAAACTGATCAATTGTTTAATAAATATCTTATTTTTTAAAGACAATGAAATATGTGCAAGTTTTGTAAAAACTATAAAATGTGCTATGCAGATTAATAAATTTTTCTGATGCTGTATTTTCTTTTTGGTTTTTTGAGACAGGGTTTCACTACGTAGTTTAAGCTGGCCATGAACTCACTATGTACTCCAGGCTGGCCTCAAACTTGTGGTGATTCTCCTGCCTCAGCCTCGCAAATGCTGGGATTACAGGCATGCACCACCAAGCCTGGCACTTTCTGCTTATCAAAAATCTTGTGAGACAACTTTATTTCCAAATAATCCCCTTCAATCTTTAAGAAACAACTGTGATGGACTGATTCTTTGAGATTCAGAAGTTCTAAGAAATGCTAATTTCAAACAAGGTATCTATATAGTAATAATTTTTTTTTTTTGGTACTGGGGATTGAACTCAGGATCTTGCACAGCAGGCGCCAGAACCACTGAGCTAAATCCCCAGCCCTATACAGTAATAATTTAAAAAGTTGTAAGGTACAAATAAGTAAATTTTTCTCTTTAGCAAGAAATGTCAAGTATATTATTAGCTTCTAGTTTCCCAATATCAAAATTTGAAATGTCAGTCTAAACTACTACTGGTTATATTCATTTTTTTTTTTCTTTTTGCAATCCCTTTGACTAATTCTGCTCCTACAATTCAAACTGCATATTACAGAAAATTGGATCCTTCTGTTACCTTGAATGACAAGAATTTTATTATATTAAAGGACTTTCAACAAATACCAATTTTATATCTTTAATTTCATTCACTTGCATAATGAATTCAGTAAAATGATTATTGATAAACTAAAACAATTACTGTTAACAAAAAATAGATAAAAATGTGGGACAAAGGTAATTATAGCAAGGAAAAATATCATTAGATAATGTCAATCATTGCTACATACTAACTTACCCCTCATATTTAAGCAAAAGATTTGAATTCTCAAACTAATTCTGCTACCTATCTCATAGGATACTTCATCTCATCCCTAAGACATTACACCTAATACCTCATGACAGACCAAACTTAAAACCAATCCAAATATCAGAGAAAATGAAATAATAACAGTTAAAGTAACTCTCTGAAAACAGTAGAGAAGAAAACAAAATCATATAACAACTTGCCATTAACTGTGTAACTTATCAGATTTCTGGTTTAATAAAATACAAACCAAAAATGTAATCTTAATTTTCAAAAATACTGGTATTTACCAGGTATGATGGTTTAATTTCAGTACTCGGGAGGCAGAGACAGGAGAATCACCCCAAGTTCAAGGCCAGGATGAACTACATAGTGAGATCCTGTCTCAAAAAACCACAACAAACACAAACAAAAAATATTTATATTATTTAGAATTTCCTATCTAAATTCTCACTATTCAAACTCAAAAATGGAATGAATTTTTTTTATTGATTTTGTGATCCACTCAAACATTTTAATCTCAAATTCAATGTCTATTAACATGCCCCCCTCTCCTCAGCATAGATCTAACCTGTGCTTCTGGAGACCTACAGCGGCACAGGGGCATTGTCTGCTCTTCTGTTCCTCCCATTCCAGTACCTAGAATGCAATCAAGAGACTTTATCTTTATCTGTCTCTCAGATACCTTTCCCTCTTCCTTAAGATCCAGATCCTCCATTGTTGAGGGTAAGGGAAAGAGATTAGGGTTAGGGTGTTTACTACACTGAATCCTCTATGGTGTCTACCTGTGTAACCCCAGATGTCTGGAGGGGGTCATCTATATGGAATGGATTTAGACAAAATGTTTGTGACAGGGCAAAAGAGAGTAAAAGTATCCTTCTCTACCTAAACCTGTTATCTACTATCCAAAATACAGGAATAAAACAGATTTGAATAACGTGGTATACTATTTTATCTACAATACTTGAACTCTCACTTAGGCTGAAATTTAGATTTGGATAGCAAAATATTGTTACACAACTCCAAATTACTAGTGATTTTAACACTGCAGAAAAGATGGTTAAGCAATCCTTTCTTGATTAATTCTATTTCACTCTGTTCACAAGATACATTGAAGTTTTAGCTTTCATTTCAGTATATTTGCTTATATTTTGATCTATAATTGTGTGTATATGGGGGAGGTATGACAAGCAAAAACATATCTGAAAATATATACTGATAAGGTTCTAGTATCCAGAATATGTAAAGAACTCCACAAGTTGGGGGCCAGGGATGTAGCTCAGTGGCCCCACATCTGCCTGGCAAGCACAAGGTCGAGTTTAATTCCCAGTACCGGGGAAAAAAAATGTTATGAAGAACTCCACAACTCAATTAAAAAAACAAAACAAAACTGAAGCCAGGCACAAGCCTGTAATCCCAGAACCAGCAGGCTGACACAGGGGGATTGCTGTGACTTCGAGGCTAGCCTGGGCTACATAGTCAGTTTAAGGTTGGCCTGAACTACATAGTGAGACCCTGTCTCAAAAAACAAAACAAAATAAAACAAACTAAATACTGGGCAAGAGATCTGAATAGACTTTTCTCCAATGAAGATATACAAATGCCAATAAGCACATGAAAAGATGTTCAACATTATTAATCATTAGGGAACTAGAAAACAAAACCAAAATGAGATACTAATTCATATCTTATTAGGATAAGCAAGAGTGGCACACATAGACAAGAGAGATAATAGAATGTGTTGGAGAAGATGTGGAAAATTAGAACCCTCAGACAATAATGATAGGAATGCAAAATGCTAAAACCACTTTGAAACAGTTTAGCAGTTCCTCAAAATACACAGTCACTATATGACCCAACAATTCTGTCCTAGGTATATACTTAAGAGAACTAAAAAGAAATGTCCACATAAAAACTTGTATACAAATGTTCATAGCAGCATTATTCACAATAACCAAAAAGTGGAAACCTAAACGTCCAAGAACTGATGAACAGAAACACACAACCTGGTATTTTGCACACAATTCAGTATTAGCCACAGAACAATAAAATTGCTGGTATATGTTACAAATTAGATGAACCTTAAAAACATATGCTGTCAAAGAAGCCAGATAAAAAAGACCACATATTATATAATTAATGTATATGAAATATCCAGACTAAACAAATCCATAGAAAGCAGATCAGTGGCTGCCAAAAGCTTGATCATGAGTATGAATACGGGATTTCTTTTTCTGGATAATAAAAATGGTCTGGAATTAGTGGTGATATATACAAAACTTTGCGAGCAAACTTAAAAACCACTGAATGGTACACTTCACAAAGGTTAATTATATTAAGCATCACCAAAACAAAAAAAAAAGAAAGAATTTTTATAGCATGTGAATTATAGCTCAATTTTAAAAAAATAAGGATATGGATCACTGTACTTAAAGATACTTCCTGCACACAAGAGATGGTCTATTAAATGAGCTAACAGTTTAGAGTAGAATCATCCTCAAAAGAGTATGTACAAGTGTGTAGAATAATAAAAAGTTTAAAAATATTTGCAGGCAGATTAAAAGATAATTTGTACAGTAGCAATGTTAGATTTTTAACTTGAAACTATAAACAATGACAGATTTGTTTATTCACATCTATTCAGTAACAGAAACTCAGATGCCACACAGCAGATGGGTAGACAAGAAAGAGAGGTTCAGAGGTGTATCAAACAAATCAAGCCCCTTTCTCAACATTCAGAGCCTGTCTGAAAGCTAGGGAAGAAAACTAATCTTATTAATACATACCCAATCCAACCTGTAAGGATGGAAATTTGCCCATTTTTTTTTTTTTTTTGGTACCGGGGATCGAACTCAGGACCTTGCGCTTGTGAGGCAGGCGCCGGAACCACTGAGCTAAATCCCCGGCCCATAAATGGTACCTTGAATTTAAGTCTGAGTACCTGTTCTTTTTTTTTTTTGGCCCATATTAAAGATATTCAAAGAAAGAATATATTGATTTTACACAATCTTGAAAATAAATTTTGTGCAGGAACATAAAGTATAACCTCCAAATGTGCTTAGAAAATATTGTTGTGTATGGTAATATTGTCCCTATCAAGGTGGTTTCTGTCACTGTTGGAGAGTTTCACAATTGAATCCTTAAAAAAACACTTCTCTCCTGAGATAAAGACAGCAAAGTGTTGCCAACCACAAGTTGTTTAACAAAACGTCTCCACTTTTTGGATGCAGTGTTGCACACTTGTAATCCCAGCACAGCACTGGAGAGGCTGAGGCAGGAGGATTGCCAAGAGTTAGAGGCCAACCTGAGCTATATACTGAATTCAACGTCAGCCTGAACTACATAATTCTCAATAAATAAAATAAATAAATAAATAATTTTGTTTCCACTTTTTAACCTGCATGAGAAAATTCTACAACCTACTTTTACAAACCTTTATCACCAGCATGCCCCTAATCATAGATTGTAGTTTAAGGAGATATCACGTGCATTTCTGCTTTTGCTTATGCTATTTCTCATGAATAGAATGCTTTTTCCGTACTTATCAAAATGAAGCAAAAATCTGCCACCTTCTTCAGAAAGCCTGTCATTATCATCTCAAGAAATTTCTTTCATTGCTAAACAACTTGTTTTTGGCTATACTATCAAATGCCATGTTTTGTCTTGTACAATAACTGGATGCATATTTTCTCTAAGGACTAAAAGTTCCTGAAGGTTAAGGCAGTTTCTCCAATCTTTAATATATGCTTGGTAGAAGGCAGATGCTTAATAAATATTTAAATGAACTAAGGCTAACCTAACTCCCTTTCATTCCTAAAAGCAGCTAACGGATCATCAGGCAGGTACTCAAAAGTGGAACGTTCCCAGACATCAAATAACCAATTCCCAGTGTGTAAGACAGAGCATTCCGTGCATGCCCATTAAAGCTCTAGCATTGTATTCAAATGCTTCCTAGAATTGTTCCAGCTACAAGAACATTTAAGAGAATCAGAGTAATTTGAAGTTTCTTTCTGTAAGTCAGAGACTCATCCTGTTGACTTTATTAGCCAAGCTAGAACTAACCTAAAATCACAACTCTCCTCACACTGGAAAGAATTCAAGAATACAGTAAGGATGAATACCAGCCATCCAGGATGTTACATCACATCAGGCAACAGAGAGAACCTAGATCTTCCAGGAATCTGGAAAAATCCTATTAGTTCTAGAGGATCCCTTAATAATCACCTGGTAACAAAATATCCATCTTGATCATAATCACTGTTCGAACCCACTCACTATATGGTGAACATTCCTAATCCAAAATGCTCAAAAAGGTTTGGAATGGAGAATTTGGAGCATTTCAGAATTTCAGATTTTTGGATGAGGGTTGCTCCATCAGTAAAATCTATGTAAATATTCTAAAATCTGTAAAATTCTGAGATCCGAAGCATTTCTGATCCCAAACACTTCAGATAAAAGAAACTGAACCTGAAGTAAGTCCAATTCAGCTAAACTTAGTCATGGAATCACCACTACACTCCTGTCCCCCAGAGAAGTAGAAGGGAAAATTAGATTTGAGAAATAACTGAAAATTCATTTTTAATCCACCACTACTATAAATTAAATCATTTAGAACCAAACAACTCTGAAGTATTAAAAAAATCAAGGGCCAGGGATTTAGCTCAGTGGTACCATTGCCTGCCTCACAAGCGCAAGGTCCCAAGTTCTATCCCTCGTAACAAAAAAAAAGAGAAAGAAAATCAAACAGGAGACTCGAGTAGTTTAACTGTTCACAACCAATTCTATTAAAATAAAACAATTATTACATTTGGCAGTAAACCACACAGTTGCTTTTGTGACTGTATTAAGGATCACTGCCAGCTCTTTTAAGTATAAACTTAATGCCACAAGTGATTTACTTAGAACTTACCTCTTTGGGAACAAAATTACATATAATAAAAGAGAAAATATGAGGCCCAATTGATTTTAGTTGGGCGACTATCAATATATATTACTGTTTAGATTAAAATACCACTCTGGACTCTGGACTCTAAAACCTCCTGAACTTTACCAGGAAGGGAGCAATTTGGATTTTAAGCATGCTTTAAGAAAAATGATCACCAGATTAAAATACTACAAAAAAATGAATCTAATTTTGACATTCAATTGAGATATTTACATAGGATTTTATTATTCACAAAAGTATAAAACACTTTGTCAAGCAGCAGTAAATAACCACTAATACTAGCAATAACTGATTTTAAAAAGGGAGCCTGAGGCACAAGGCAAAAATTTAAAGCAAAAAGAATTAAAATAAGATAAACAACTCATTAAAATCATCTAAAGCAACATTAACTTAAGAAAACTGCTGGGTTATATTCCTCAATTTCTTTTAAAAAGTAAAAAGCCCTATTGAACAAAACCAATCACCTAAGGAAAGTAAAACAAACACAAGAAGTATTCTTCAAAATGATTTCAGTATTTTACATTTACCCACGATTCTGAAAATTCATTAATTTTATGATTCTCAAAACTTTCAACCGTATATATTCTTTACACGATGGTGACAACACATAATTCAGAGGTGCTTAAATCAATGTAACATTTTAGCAGATGTATGATAGATCTGAAAGAACAAAACAAGCAGAGACACAGCAAATGGTAGCTGATAGCCAAAAGACTATTTCCTGGGTTTGGACTGGCAGAAGAAGAATTTTAACATATATTCACAAAACAATCATACCTTCCTCCAAAAAAAACAAAAAACAAAAAACAAAACTATTCGTGCCTTTATTTCTACAAGCACAGATTTTTAAATGTACTTTTAACCTTTGGACAACCAAAGCTCTATAGTTATAGTATCGTTGCTGTATTAATGTTGATGTTACAGTCTAAGCCTTTAAAAAAAAAAAGTCACATTATATATTTTCATACTGATAGCACTGCAGAAATAGCAAAGGTTACAATCTCTAAGTAAAGGTTACCCTATTTTTCACTTGTTTAAAGTTTCAGTTTTGCTTTTTAATCTATTATAGAAAACATCCCTTGTGGGACATTGTAAAGGGCAAACCCTCCTGTCAAGCCAGAAGGCTCAAACACAAAGACTGCGCTAACCAAGTGCTGTAATTCTTCCAAACTGAGCCTCTCCACACCCCCTCCATCCCCCCCAACAGATATGTCTATTAAATCAGTGTCTGTTCTCCCCCTCGCACAACAAAGAGAACTTCTCACCGCATGAAATTGCAGCTGAATGGACACCAGAAAGCAGGATTTGCATAATTCCTTCCAACGAAACCCCTTCGAGAAGGAGGGGATGAGGGGGCCCAAGCGAACAGCTAGAACCTCCCGGATTCTGTTGGGGAAGACCTGGTTGACAAGAACATTCCCCACGGGGTGGGGGCGGGGGCTGCCATTCTGGGCCTCCCGGAGGACTGGGCGTGGGGGACAGAGGACGACGAGAGGGCATTTCCCCACACATCAGCAGCAGCATCGAGGCAAAGATGGGGAAATAACAATGCTGAGGACAGAAGTCAAACACAAGGATGGACTGGGGGCGGCGGGCGGAGCAAAGACACCACACCGGCCACTTACTTTTCGGAGGGGGATTAAATATATGAGTTAAGCCCTTATGGTCCCGCCGGCCGCCGCACAGAGGGAAACGGGACCTTGGGAGAGAAAAACAGACAAAACACACAGTGTGAGAAGCGCAGCTTCAGCCGCCCGGGCCCTCCCGGGGCGCCCCCGTCCACACTCCCTGCGACCAGCGGGGAAACGCCACCCCAGCAAGAGCGGACAAGGCAGATTCCGCGAGGCGGCCGAGGCTCCGGCCAAACCAGGCGGGGACAAGAGCGACCCCTCCTCCCCGCCGCGCACACACCGAACACAAATACGCACACACCGACCCGTGCGTCGAGGACGAACTCCCCGGCCGCCGCCGCCGCCGCCGCCCCCCGCGGCCATGACACCCCACTTGGCACAGTCAGGCGGACCCCGGGCCTGTGACAGCTCCGGCTCCCTCCGCCCCCATCTCCACCTCACGCCTCGCACTCGCCGAGCGCCGGGCGCCCGCCGCGCGTGCCCGCGGGGATGGGGCGAGCCGCCGCGCGTGGGGGAGGGGCGCGGAGAGGCGGCCCCACGCGCCCGGGTCTCGCGCCACCCGGCCCAGCAGCAGCCCCGGGCTCAGTCTTCACAATAAACTTGCGGCCGCGAAGGAGCTACGCGGGGGAGGGGGCGGGGAGGCGCGCGCCCAGAGCCCGCCCCGGGAGGTGCGAGGGGAGGGGCCGGAGGGCGCGCGCTCGCTCAAGGGTGGGGGAGGGGCGCCCGAGCGCGAGAGGGCGGACGAGAGGGCCGGAGCCGCGTTACCTCGGCCCTCGCTCCCTCCCTCGCTTGCCGGGAGCGGCCAGCGGCGAAGCGACTGGAGGGCCGGCAGCAGCCCAGGAAGGATCTCACCTACACAGTGAATGAGCTTGTGGCGCCACGAGTCCAGTTCTTGCCGAAAGCCGCGTCTCTCAACGGAGCATTGCTGCCGCCTACACACCCTCGCCATCTTCTGCCGCCCGCCGGGCCCTGCCTCCGCCGCGGCCCCGCGCACGCCCAGCCGCGTCGCCCGGGGCCGCGCACGCACCCGCGGCCTGGGCGTCGCGCCTCCCGCCGCGGGCAGGGTCGGTCTCACCTCGCCGCGGTCCCAGGGCGGCCTGCATCCGCGCGTCCTGCCCCGCCCCAACGCCGGCCCGCCGCTCGGCCCGCCGGCTGAGTACACTGGTTTTGGCTACGTCTCCGCCTCCTCAGGCCGCCCTGGACTGTGCCTTTCCACTGCCACAGTTCCGACCGGCGACCCCCTCGCGCTGTCCCCACAAGGCCAATGCTGCCTCGACCCTCCCCGAATCTTTTTGTATTTAAACCGGTCCCATTTATCACTTCCAACCTGCCGAGCGCCCGACACCAACTGTTGCAAGTCATAACTGCTTCTCTGAACTTTGAGGTCGAAACTGCTCCTCCCTGGAGCCTGTCTGTTTAAGCAGCAGAAATAAGAAGATGCCCGTGGAGACTCCAACTCCTAAGGTTTTCAAAGGTGAAATGGATATATGCTTAAGTCCTTGAAAGACTTATCCAGTATTTGTAAACCAAGAGAAAAATTGAATCCAAGCGTTTTAAGTTAAACAAAACTATGTTTCTCCTAGCAAGGTTGACCATAGGTAAAATTCTCAAGGGATTTGAGAAAATTGTGTAAAGTGAAAATGGATTTCAAAAGAAGATTTAAAGAGTTCTTAAAACAAGCTGTTAGTAAATGCTCTAATTTCCGACTCAGAAAAATATTTTCAGTGAGAAAAGGATTTCCAGGTGCTTACTGGAGTAATTAGATCACCCTGAACAGGGAACTAGTTTCATTTAAATGAGCGAGGAGAGAGGGGAGAGGGAATATAGGAGAACTAAAGGGAAAAGGGGGGAAATAAAAGAAATTAAATTTTTAATTTTTATATTTCAATGCTATAGACTAATACCCCAATACAATACAATAGGACTGGAACCCCAGGATTCTGGCCTCTTCGGGGTCTAAAATTAAGGATAATGTTTTCCTGGTTTTAGAAATTTAAATTTGTAGCCTTAGTTTTACTTTACTGTAGTAGGTAAAGTCGTTAAATATTTGACACCAAAGATCCTGTTGATGTATTTATTAACATCTTTTAAAAGGTAGTGTTCCTGGTTCTCCGAACCAGGCACTTGTGGAATGGCGTCTATATACTTAAAGAGATGGATAGGGTGGGCTTCTTGGGTAGGAGTGCTTTGAGATCCATGGGTAGAAGAGCACCCCCCACCCCACCCCCCGTGCTCTTTACACAACCCTCAAAAGTTCAGTTTTTCATTGGTTTAAGTCTACTGTCAAATGAACAAACTATTAAGTCTGGAAGTTTGTGTGGTGAAGGGAGAAGAGGAATATGAGATAAAATATTACAAATGACCTTTTGCATGTGATGTCAAAACATCTTGTATCACCAACCTGAAACTCTCTCCCGTCGCCGCTAGGTGGTGGGTTTGAGTCTTCTCTATCGTTTAAGCAATTTTGGAGGAAGTAAAAGCTTTGTATAATAAACCGCGGATAATTCAAAAATGAATTAGTAATAAATGTACTCTATAATCACCCCACATTACTTGTTTTAAAACAAACCAAGGGTAATAGTTCCTCAATATAATGTATCTTAAGGAGTCTCAGACATAGATTCAGAGAATTCTAGAGGCTTCAGAGATGAATTTTAAACTGAAGTTTGGATTCTCTCATTTGAGATATGGAATTGGAAGCCAAGACAAATAAGGTGACTGGACCAAAGTTACATAATTGCTAGATAGACAAAAGCTAGGTGACAACTTCTCAATTCCCAACTTTATGCTATTTCTACTACTCCACTTTGAATCTCAATTTCTGCTGCATTTATTTTAAGTTGGGGACCAACAGGGAGATGACTCCTCACAAAAGCCTATTTTGGAAGACAGGATGATGGGTAACAATAAAGATAGTATCTTTATTGAGTACCTACTATGTGCTTAGAATTACAGCATAATTCCATTCCACCTGAACAACAATACTATGTATTATTTTACCACAATTTCCACTTTAGGGGCTCCAGACTCAGGAGAGTTAAATACATTGGTCCAAGTTTACATAGCTACCAAATGGCAGGACCAGATTTTGTTGTTGTTGTTGAGACAGGGTCTAACTATGTAGTTCAGGCTGGCCTTGAACTCGAAATGTATCCCAGGCTGGCCTCTTTAATTTGTGGAAATCTTCCTACTTCAGCATTGCAAGTGCTGGGATTGCAGGTGTGCTCTACCACACCCAGCAACCAAATTTCTAAAATATCTCTGACTAAACTCTTGTCTCTCTAAATTGTCCTGTAAGTAAGAAGCAGGACTCAGCAAGCAGAGGATTCATTTAATCCTATATGAAGTGACCTACACACAGTGAGCAATTGAACAAATATTCTACCATATGTCAGGCCATGGTCTAGGCATGATTTCTGACTTCTATTTCTCGTGGCTACCCTGGAAGAAGGCCTCATCTATAAACTCTTCCCATTCCTGCAAGAGTCAAGCAATAAAATATGACAGTTAAGAGAATAGACTCTGGAGCCAGGGATTTAGCACAGTGGCACCACACCTGCCTTGCAAGCGCAAGGTCCTGAGTATGATCCCTGGTACCAGAAGAAGAAAGAGAATAGACTCTGAAGACAGAGCTTGATTGGAATTCTGGCTCCGTTCCTTACAGCTATGTTACATTAACTAATTTTTTTGGTCACCAATTTCTTCAAGTGAAAAAGAATAATAATAGTGTGTAAGATGAAGTTCATGTGAAGGTGAAATGAAACAATTCTTACACAGTGTCTGGCCCGATTATAGCATGAAGTGAGCATCAAATTCCATTGTTAGACCTACCTAAGTGCCAATGTGCTTGCCCAGTCTGCAGAATGGCAGAGGGCTAAGGTGCTTGTGCAATTAGTTTTTGAAAACAACATTCCCTGAGCTATGTTCTGTACTTCTCACAATAAGTTCCAAATGATAGGAAAAAATGGAGCAAAAAAGAAGAATATCAGAGAAGGAAAGTAGACTCTCTCCTTCCATAGAACTGGGTTTATTAGTATTAGATCAACCAGTACCCTGTGTCTGATTAATTGGAAATGGCATGGAGTAGGGAAATGGCCATCAATAAATAGGAAATTAAATAGATTGGGGCCTTCTACAGACTGAGAAACATAAGGGAAGCCATGTCAGTTGGTGGCTTGGTATTTTTGAGTACTCATATAGGGGCTCTTTGCTTAGTGAAAGACCTTCAGAGTTCCTCTCTTCTTAATATGTCTCTCTGGTCTTAATATGTACCACTGGCCTAGAAAATTTGGGAGTTTTATATTGTGTGTGAAACTTATTTTTCTTTTATAATTTTGAGATATATTTCATATACCATAAAATTACCTATTTGGCTAATTTCAGTGGCTTTTGGGGGGACATTGAAACAGGGTCTTTCTATGTAGTTCAAGCTAGCCTTGAATACACTATGTTGCCCAGGCTGGTCTCAAACTCATGGCAATCCTCCTGCCTTAGCCTCCCTAGTGCTGAGATTACAGGTGTGTGCCAACATGCTTGGCTCTCGGTGGCTTTTTATTATATTCAGAGTTGTACAAGCATCATCATGATCAATTTTAGAACATTTTCATCAACCTAAAAAGAAGCCCCTTTTCCTTATTAATCGCTCATCCTTCCCCTAGCAACAACTAATCTAATCTTTGTATACCAGTGTTTCACGTAAAATGAATTATACAATATGTGGTCTTTGTCATTGGCTGCTTTCACTTAGCATAGTTTTGCAAAGATTCCTCCATGTTATAGCATGTGTCAGTATTTGCTTTTTATTGCCAAATAATATTTCATTATTTAGGTATACATTTTGTTCATCCATTTGAGTTGATGGCTATTTTTACTGTTTTCACTTTTTGGCTGCTATGAATAATGGTTTTATGAAAATATGTGTGCAAAGTTTTGTGTAGACATAAGTCTTTGTGGTTTCTTTTAAAAAGAAATATGAATATTTCATATTTATTTTGTAATAATTTCAAATGACATAAAAGTTTCAAGAACTCTTATTCCCTTCACTTAGATTCTCCAATTTTTAGTATTTTACCACATCTGCTTTTACTCTCTCTTGCTCTGTATCCACATGGTTTAGTTTTTGATAGTGTTGCTTGTTTGTTTGTTTGTTTGAGACAGGGTCTTGCTATGTAGTTCAGGCTGGCTTTGAACTCACTATATAGGCCAAACTGTCCTACAGCTCATAGCACTTCTCCTGCGTCGGCCTTCCAAGTCCTGGGATTACAGTTGTGCGACACCATGCCCAGCTGGTTTTGTTCTTATCTAGAGTTCTTTTGAATGATCTGATGGAAAGCTGCAGACTCACTGTCCTATCACCCTAAATATCCAGTGTGTATATCCCCAAAACAAAGATGCTGTCCTTCATAAACATTACACAGTGCCCCCCCCAAATCAGGAAACCAGTATTGATTCAACATAAACTCTGTTAACAGTTCACTCACCAGTGTTCCAACTAGTCATAAATCCTATCCAAGAACTTGCATTAAATTTATTAATGTCATGTATCTTCAGGTCTCCTTCAATCTGAAAAGTTCATTAGTCTTTCCTTGTTTTGTATTATCTTGGTAGTTTTAAAGAGTACAGCCCTTTCATTCTACAAAATAATTCTCAGTTGGATTCATCCAGTGTTTGCTTATGATTAGATTTGGCCATACATTTTGAAAGAGAACTCACAGAAATGAGAGTGGGCTCTTTTCAGTGCACCTCATTAGAAAGGACATTATGTCAACCCTTAGCACCACTGTGATGAAAATTCTAATTATCTGCTCAACTGGTTTTCTTCACCATAAAAATCACCACTTTTAAAATTTGTACTTAGTAAATATTTTGTGGGGAGATATTTTGAGATTATACCAATATCCTGTCCCTCACACAACCCTCACCCATCAGCCTTGATATCCATTAAAGGCTAGATCACAGTAATGATGGTAAAATAGTGATATTTCTTGCTTCACCATTTCTTAGGAATTTTCTAGTTAGAACTCTAATGTAAGGAAGAGTTTTTCCCCTTCCCTCCTCTTATTTTTTTATTCATTTACTTTCAGTTTCAGTATGGATTTCTAGATTCCTATTTTATTCAGTAAGTTGTAGTATATTACTATGGTTATTTGCTTTCATGCTCAAATTGTGCCAGATGTAGTCAGTGGGAGCCCCTTCAAGCTGAATTCTTGGTCCTGGCGGTATGTTCCCATAAGCATTTCCTTACTTTCTGGCACACTACATATTCTAGGCTCACCTTGTATTTTCCCTGTGTCAGCTCGGGAACAAGTCATTTTTAAAAGGACCCCTGGGTTCTTTTAATAGAGGATAGTATTTAAAAATTAAGATCCATGGGCTGGGGATTTAGCTCAGTGGTTCTGCCGCCTGCCTCGCAACCACAAGGTCCCGAGTTCGATCCCCGGTACCAAAAAAAAAAAAAGAGAGAGAGAAATAAAAATAAAAATTAAGATCCATGCTCTCAATGTGTCCATTGCTACTGAAATATCATGGTTTCTAGATCCCATCACCTATCAAAGCTAGGAAATGTGTGTCTGTGTATATGTGTGTGCACATATCCAGTCCAGAACTTCTGGATACTTAAAAGGTTTTCCCTCTTCCATATTTTTAAATCCCTTCTGACAGTGAGAAACCAGTCTTTTGTGTATACATATTTTAGATTTACTCTGATGTACTGTATTTACTTATTTGCTGGATCCATCCATTTGTATGTAACAAATCTAACCACACTTCTTAGCCTACTGCTTTCTCCTCCCGAACAGTGTCACTTGTTTGGCCATAATCTAAATGTCATATAGTTCCCACACCAACACCCAATGGATGTCAATTATCCCCACATTGAATGATATGCATTCTGTGCTATTCCAACAGGAACTCAAACAACTTTCTAAAATGTATAAAGAAAAGTAAAGACCTATGAAGAATTACATCAGCTTTGAAAAGGAAATGCAAAGAATGTATGTTAGAAAAAGATATACAATCTAGCTCTTCCTTAAGAAAAGGAAAAAAAAAAAAAAGGAAAAGCTTGCTATTCGAATGCAGGGAATGTGACCATTATACAACCTCTGGCTGTCAGCTGTTTTAGGGTCAACTTCAGCTGCTGAGAACAGTCTTGCCCAAGTGAGACAGAAAGATAGGATGTGGCTAAAACTAGTTGGGAAAGGAGTTGTGATAAAATCCCTGGACACATGCATAGATCCATTCCTAAGCCTCTGCATGTACATTTCTCACCAGAATTTGAGCAGGTTTTTGATAGGATTACCTGGATGTGGTGCTGGCTCAGGAAGAATAAAAGAGCAGCAGTCGCCATTAAGTGTTTTCTGTGGTTCTCTTTGTGATAGCCCACTCTGCCCCATAGGATGTATTTTTATTTTTTCCTCCTTTTTCCTTTACTTGGCCCAAGCTCACTCTGCAGAGCCCATTTTCCCCCTATCCTGGTTTTTTTCCTACCTTGAACCACTTACCAGTCCAATTATTTAAATACAGGATGATCAAAAATTACATATTTTTTGCTAATTTTTATAATATAATAGGAAATATAAAAATGACAATTTTATCAAATTTATTCAACGCCTAAATCAACTGGTTAAAATGACTCCTGCCCCAGTGAGGCTGAACTGGCAATGAAAGAAGATCTGGAAAAAATAAAATCAGAAATAATTTCTCAGATTACAAGAGAGATTGTGGCCATAGTGAAAGAAATGACTAATAACTCTAGCCAAGGATTTAGCTCAGTAATTCCCCCACCTGCCTTGCAAGCACAAGGTCCTGAGTTCGATCCCCGGTACCAAAAAAACCTCTAGAGCAGCAAAGCCACTGCCACTATGCCGGTCACCAGGAAGACCTTCTGCTGCCCAGGGCCAACTCTGAGTTGAAGGAAGATGAGCAAGATTCAGAGGAAGTTAGATTGAAGCTGGAGGAGAGCCGAGAGGTACAGAACTTGAGGAAGAGGCCCAACGAGGTGAGTGCTGCTGCCCTGCTGGTAGTCAAGACGATACAAGAAGAGACCAGGCTAGTGGACGACCCTTTCCAGATGAAGGGGTGGGGGACATGGTGGACGTGAAGAAGCTGAAGGAAAGGGGCAAAGATAAGATCAACAAGGAGGAGGACCTGCACTTGGGGACATCATTTTCTGCAGAAACCAACCAGAAGAATGAGGATGCAGATATGACGAAGTACAACCAGACGGAGCTAAAGAAGAGGAAAAGGGGGCCAGGGATTTAACTCAGTGGTTTCACCACCTGCTGCGCAAGTGCAAGGACCGAGTTTGATCCCCGGTACCAAAAAAACTAAAGAAGAGGAAAGGGATCATGGAGCATGAGGAGCAGAAGGTGAAGCCCAAGAATGGGGAGAACTGTCTGTATGAGCTCCACGAGAACATCAGCGTGTCCTCGGCCAAGAAGACAGAGGAGATGCTATCCAACCAGATGCTGAGGGACATCCCTGAGGTAGACCTGGGCATTGACGCTAAAATCAAAAACATCATCTCTACAAAGGATGGCAAGACCGTCTGCTGGCAGAGCAGCAGAACAAGAAGAAGGACAGTGAGATGTCCTTTGTGCCCACCAACATGGCCATAAACTATGTGCAGCAAACCGATTTTATCAAGAGGAGCTCAATGCCCCCATCCAGAGGAACAAAGAAGAACCCAAGGGGCTGGGGATTTAGCTCAGTGGTTCCAGCACCTGCCTCACAAGCACAAGGACCTGAGTTCGATCCCTGGTACCAAAAAAAAAAAAGAAGAGAAAATAGAAATGTAGAGGAATTCTTGGGCTGGGGATTTAGCTCGGTGGTTTCGCCACCTGCTGTACAAGCACAAGGACCCGAGTTTGATCCCCGGTACCAAAAAAAAAAAAAGAGCCCAAGATGCAGCCCTTGCTGGTGAGTGTCACAGAGAAGCCAGAGCCAGAGTGCCCCGCCTAACTGCAAGTGTCCAGCTAAGGAGAAAGCCACTGACAGCTACCACTGTGAGAAGTCCAAGAAGATGAATAGGTGGTACTGAGGCTGCTAGGAGGCTGTGCACTATACCTGCCCCACCCTCAGAGAACACAGCAGCCCACTGCTTCCTGACAATAGACACACAGTCCCCAGACAAATGCAGCTCAGTTGCTGCTATCTGCCTGGGGTGTCAGACACTGACTGAGACCTTTTGCAGCACGACAATGTGTAGCGTTCCCATTGGCGGCAAACTTATTTCCTATGAGCACATTAAATGTTGTTTGTGAATAAAAAATAATAATTCTACAGCAGACACAGATTAAAAAAAAAATAGAGGAGCTGAGGATCGTGATGGAATCCCAACATAGGAAACAAATGGAATCCATGAAACAGATGCAAACAGATATCCAGGAGATTAAAAATGCCATTGAAAGTTTACACAGCAGAAAGAACCAATGTGAGGACAGAATAGCAGATATAGAAGATAAGATTGCAATTGGTGATCAGGAGAAGAAACATTTCTTTAAAATAGCAAGAGACCAGGAGAAATCAATCCAGCAGGTACTACATGATGCAAAGAAGAATAAAATAAGACTAATCTGAGTCAATGAAGAAACAAGAGATAGTGCAAACAACATAAAAAATTTGTACACAGAAGCAGTGGCAGAAAAATTCCCAAGTGGGGGAAAGAATTTGACATACAGATAAGTGAGGCATATAGGACTCCAACTAGCTGTGAATAAAAAAAAAAATACACCTAGGCATATAATAGTCAAGATTCCAGAAACCCAATAGAAGAACAAAATACTACAAGCAGCTAGAGAAAAGAAACAAATCACATACAAAGGAAAGTCCATCAGAATCACAGCAGACTTCTCAACACAAACCCTCAAGTCAAGAAGAGCCTGGAGTGAAGTATTTCATGCCCTAACAGAAAACAACCTCCAACCCCAATTGATGTACCCTGCAAAACTATCTTTCAAAATTGATGGAGAAATAAGATCCTTTCATAACAAAGAACTTCATGAATACCAAACCAGCACTCCAAAAAATTTTTGAACAATATCCTTGGAAAAGACAATGAGGGTCATAACCCCTGGCTTTGGCCCAGCAGAATGAATCCATCAGGCAAGACAAGAAATTAAATGCAAAGGGGGAGAATTGAATAACTGGAAAAGGTCATGACAAGGACAAGTCAATACATGTCATCTATAACCATCAATGATAATGCTCTCAATTCAACAATCAAAAGAAATAGACTGGCAGAATGGGTGAAGAAGCAAGATCCGACAATATGCTGCATACAAGAAACACAATACAAAAAGAAACTCATAGACTGAAAGTTAAAGGGTGGAAAACAATACTCCATATGACAAGAACCCAAAATAAAAGCAGGAGTACCTATTCTATTTTCAGGTAAAATGAATTTCAGACCTTCACTAATTAAGCAAAACAAAGATGGCCACTACATTTTTGTAAAGGGAACAATCCAAGAGGACGAGATGACAATTATAAATATATATATGCACCAAATACTAGTGCACCCAACTATATAAAACAAATATTAACAGACATGTTAAATCAAATAAGCACTAATACAGTAGTATTGGGGGACCTCAATACCCCACTGTTGCAAATAGATAGATCAATTAGACAAATAATAAACAGCAAGATACTGGAACTCAACCAAATTCTTTAACAAATGGACTTAACAATTGTTTACAGAGAATACAGAAAATAGGGCCAGGGATTTAGCTCAGTGGTTCCGGCGCCTGCCTTCAAGCGCAAGGTCCCAAGTTCAATCCCCGGTACCAAAAAAAAAAAAAAAACCACTCACACAGAATACAGAAAATCAGAATACACATTCTTTTCAGCTGCATGCAGGTCATTCTCCAAAATATACCACATACTTGCTTATAGAATATGTTTAAGTAAATGCAAAGGAATTGAAGTCATCCCCTGTATATTATCAGATCATAGTGCGATGAAATTGGAGATCAATAGCAAAAGAAACCACAAGAATTTCATAAACACATGGTAATTGAACTACACACTCCTGAATAACCAAAGAGTCACAGAGGAAATTAAAGAATAAATCAGACAGTTTCTACAATTAAATGACAATGCCAGTAGGACATATCAGAATTTATAGGACACAATGAAAGCAGTCTTGAGAGGGAACTACATAGCAGTGAATACTCATATTAGGAAAACAGAGCAAGCTCAATTAAACAACCTGATACTGAACCTCAAGCTTCTAGAAAAAGAAGAGCAGGACAAACCCAAAGCTCATACAAGGAAGGGAATTGTAAAGATCAGAGCAGAAATCAATGCAATGGAGACTAAGAGAATGATACAAAAAAATCATTAAACCAAAGAGTTGGTTCTTTGAAAGAATAAAATTGATAAGCCCTTAGCCAACCTTATCGAAAAAAGGAAAGAAAAGGCCCAAATCCCTGCAATTAGGAATGAAAAGTGTGAAATTACAATGGATCCAGCCGAATTCCAGAGAATCATCAGTACCTACTTTGAGACCCTATATGCCAATAAGATGGAAAACACAGAGGAAATGAACAGATTCCTAGATATATATGGATTACCAAAGTTGAACGAAGAAGACCAAAAAATTCTAAACAACCCAATATCAATCAACGAAATTGAAAACGTAATTAAAAACTTACCAACTAAGCAAAGCCCAGGTCCTGATGGCTTCACTGCTGAATTCTACAAGACATTTAGAGAAGAACTATTGCCACTACTATTTAAACTCTTCAATTAAATTGAAAGGGAAGCAATACTCCCAAATTCATTCCTGGAAGCAAGCATCACCTTGATCCCCAAAGCAGAGAAAAACCCAACTGAAAAAGAGAACTATAGGCCAATCTCACTAATGAACATAGATACAAAAATCCTCAATAAGATACTGGCAAATAGAATGCAGAAGATCATCAAGAAGATCATACAACCTGACCAAGTGGGATTCATCTGAGGGATGGTTCAACATATGCAAATAAATAAATGTAATAGACTATATTAACAGAGCCAAGAACAAAGACCATATGATCATCTCCATAGATGCAGAAAAAGCATTTGACAAAATCCAATACCCATTCATGATAAAAAGTCTACAGAAAATTGGAATAGATGGTCTTTATCTCAACCTAATAAAAACCATCTATGAAAAACCAACAGCTAACATCATACTAAATGGTCAAAAACTGAAATCCTTCACACTAAGATCAGGAACAAGACAAGGATGTCCACTATCACCACTCTTGTTCAATATAGTTCTGGAAACATTAGCCACAGCAATTAGACAAGAGAAAGAAATAAAAGGAATAAAGATAGGAAATGAAGAAGTCAAATTGTCATTATTTGTAGATGACATGATACTCTATATAGAAGACCCCAAGAACTCCACCAAAAGTCTTCTAGACTTAATCACCAAATTCAGTCAAGTAGCTGGTTACAAGGTCAACACACAAAAATCAATAGCTTTCCTCTACACCAATGACAGACTCACTGAGAGAGAAATAGGGCAAATAATTCCTTTCACAAAAGCATCCAAAAAACTGAAATACCTAGGAATCATCCTAACGAAAGAAATCAAAGACCTCTTCTCTGAAAACTATGGCACTCTGAAAAGAGAGATTGAAGATGATTATCAGAAAATGGACAGACATCCCCTGTTCCTGGGTAGAAAGGATTAATATAGTGAAAATGGCCATACTTCCAAAACTGCTACATAGATTTAATGCAATTCCAATTGAGATCCCAGCAGCATACTTCATAGACCTTGAGAAAACAATCCAAAAATTCATTTGGAACAAGAAGAGACCCAGAATAGCAAAAGCAATTCTAGGTAACAGAGACATGGCAGGGGGTATCACAATCCCCAACCTGCAACTCTACTACAAAGCTACTGTGATAAAAACAGCATGGTACTGGCAAAGAAACAGGCTTGAGGACCAGTGGAACAGATTAGAAGATGCAGAAACAACGGCAGACACACTCAGCCATCTCATCTTCGACAAAGGAGCCAAACACCCTCACTGGAGGAAAGATAGCCTCTTTAATAAATGGTGCTGGAAAAATTGGGCTTCAACTTGCCAAAGATTGAAACTAGACCTGTATCTCTCACCATGCACTAAACTAAAATCAAAATGGATTAAAGATCTAAATATTAAAATAGAAACTCTGAACCAGTTGGAACAGAGTTGAAGAACCCTTGAAGACATTGGCGTAGGAAAAGATCTTATGAACAAAACCTCAGTTGCCCGTGAACTAGCACAAACAATCAACAAATGGGATCTCTTCTTATTAAAAAGCTTCTGCACAGCAAGAGAAACCACCAGCAATGTGAAGAGACAATCCACAATGTGGGAAAAAATCTTCACCTGCTCTTCCTCAGATAAAGGTCTACTATCTCGAATCTATAAAGAACTTAAAAAGATCAAACCTCCCAAATTTAAAGACCCAATCCAAAAATGAGCATCTGAAATGAACAGACATTTCTCAGACAAAGAAGTAAAAATAGCAAATAAATACATGAAAAAATGTTCAATGTCACTGGTCATTTGAGAGATGCAAATGAAAACAACACTGAGATTCCACTTCACTCCAGAAAGAATGGCTGCTATCATGAAATCAACCAATAACAAATGCTGGTGGGGCTGTGGGGAAAGAGGAACCCTGCTCCACTGCTGGTGGGAGTGTAGACTGGTGCAAGCATTGTGGAAATCAGTATGGAGATACGTCAAAGAACTAGGACTGGAAATCCCATTTGACCCCGCTATTCCACTGCTGGGGATCTTCCCCAAAGAATTAAAAAAATCATACCACGGTGATATATGTGTACCCATGTTCATAGCAGCACAGTTTGTAATAGCTAAAACTCAGAAACAGCCCAAATGCCCATCAACTGGAGACTGGATAAAGAAAATGTGGTTTTTTTTGTAAAATGGAGTACTACTCAGCCATCAAAAATGAGAAATTAGAGACATTTATAGCTAAGTGGATGCACATTGAGGCAATACTCTTAAGTGAAATAAATAGGACACAGATGTGTAAATACTGAATAGTTTCTCTGGTGTAAGAAACTGAAAGTGTAAATAAGGACTAAATGTATTATAGGTCATGTGAAATAGGAAGTAAGGGGGCAAAGGGGAAGGAAGTGGGAGGGCTAAGGGAAAGGATAGAAGGGAATGGGATTAATATGAGAAAATGGAAAAATAGGAACAAAATTTTTGTAAATAGGGCTGGAGGGGTTGAAGGGAGGGCTGGGCAAGGGTGAAAAACAAGAACCAAGAGAGACTATGTAAAGGTGCAAATTTCCAATGATGAATGTCATTATATTGTATACCTAAAATGTACCAATTATTAGAATGAATAATCGATAATGTAAAATTGGAATAAAATGTCCAAAGGGGTAGAGGTAGTGGGAGGCACAGGGAAAAGGAAAGAAGGGAAAGGAAAAAATGCTGAGAAATGGAAAAAATGGAAATAAAGTCTTTGTAAATAGGGAAGGGTGGAGGGCGTGAAGGGAGGGCTAGGAATGGGGAAAAAATAAGAACCAAGATGCATTATATAAAGGCACAATTCCCAATGAGAAATGTAATTGTGTTGTATACCTACAATGTACCAATAAAAGAATTTAATCCAAAAAAAAAAAGTATTTTATGGGCCCGGGATTTAGCTCAGCGGTTCTGCCACCTGCCTCACAAGAGCAAGGTCCCAAGTTCAATCTCCGGTACCAAAAAAAACCCCAAAAAGTATTTTATTCCAGTAATATCACTTCTTCCCTTCATATTCTACTTTCATAGTCTCACAAGGAATATTGCAGGTTACTTATTTCCCTTCCTCTGTTCTCATAATGGTTCTGTCAAATCAAGAAACATTCCAAAAAAGAGGCAGAAGTATACTCGTAACTTATAGGGTACTTCTTATTTTCTTCACATAAAGCTTCACTAATCTCTGCTAGATTTTCTCTTTGGAATTGAATTTCTATGTCTGGCTTTGGGAATTTATTATAGTTTCAATTTTGTGGTAGAAACAAAACCCAGAAAATAGAAAGCTAGCTGAACCTGTTGGGAAGTGAGATTAAGGTGAACATCCAAGAAACAAAGCACAGCTGAATAGCCAGGAGGAAGCAGGTCATAAAAGAGTGTGATTGTTACTCTCTGGTTCAGTGTCTGTCCCATTCCTAGAGAGAAGAAATGGCAATTAGGCAAGGTCAACAACAAACAAAAGGGAGACAACCAGGCAAAACAAAGTACTCCTAATCTATCTAGATCCTCAATGGCAGAGAATCTATTTGTAGGGATATCCTTTTACATGGGTTCCACTGTCCTTTGTAGGAATGGGAAGCAGCCTTGAAGGGGTCAAGCTGGTCTGAATATGGATACAGCTACCTTTTACTCCAATCCTTAGATAAAAGTTTACTGTCTGTACAATTTACTTGAAAATCACCTGCTGATATGTGATACATCATCTGTGGTGGTCTTGTGCTTTTGTTAAAACTGTGTACTGCTCATCAAGTTTCAATGCTTTGTTTTCTCAAAGTAGAATATAAGCTATTTAATGTCAGATGTGTCCTGTCCAGTCTGACATGAGTCTTTTCAGTAGCTGAAGCCATCCCAAGAAAAGGGCCTCTCAATGGATAACAAAATTTGAGTAGTCATGGATGGCTTATTCTGTAACTCAGTCTAAATGCCTTCTCATTCTTTTACATCTCCCAGCCACCTGCTCATTCTTCCTTCATATATTTACCTTAGTGCACAGATTCACAACCTTAGCTCTCCTTTGATTCTATGGGTTTGAATCCCAAATCTAGTACATTCTCAACCTCTTTGAACTTCAATTTGCTCATTAGGAAAAGGGGCAAATAATAGTGCCCACATTGTAATATTGTGGGGGTTAAATTAGATAATCCATAAAGCATTTATCTGTTTGACACGTAATACTAATGAATGTTGATATTGTTATTTCAGTAATTCATTCACAAATAATTTATGAATTATTCATATCAGATAGATTCTCCCCAACACAAAGATACTAAAATTGTCCCTAACACTCATTTCAGAGAGGCTATCCTTGCAGACCATATCACTGGTTCACAAGGTGAGGTCTCAAGGTTAAAATTTTGGTATTTATCTAATTAAAATATATCGCCAAAACCTCACCTGTCTCACAAGTGCAAGGTCCTGAGTTCGATCCCTGGTAATTTTAATATATATATATATATGTTGTCAAGTGTGTTGGTGCACATCTGTAATCCCCTAATCCCCACACTCTGGGAGGCTGAGACAGGAATATCAGAAGTTTGAGCTCAGCCTGGGCAAGTTAGCAAGACCCTGTATTAAACTGATAGATAGATAGATAGATAGATGGATAGATAGACAGACAGACAGGATAGATAGATGATAGAGAGAGAGAGAGCGAGCTGGGGATGTAGTTCAGTGTGAAGGCCTGAGTTTCTGTAGAAAATAAAATAAAATATGCGTATTCTCTTCCCAGTACTTTCATTTCTAGGAATTCAACCCATAAAATATTTTCAACAAAAACACAAAGAGATATATATGGAATTTTAAATAATGAAAATAATTAAGTCACAATTTGTGCTTATTCAATAGTATGCTATGTAGCTGCTAAAAAGAATGACATAGAGTTATATATAGATGTCAGGTAAGATCTACAATACAATTTTAGATGGCAGAAGAAAGCTGCAAAGTTATATGCATGGTATGGCTGAGGATATAGCTCAGTGGTAGAGAATTTCCCTATCATGTGCAACATTCTTGGTTCAATTCCTAGCACTTCACCCTTCCCGAAGTATACATAGTACTGGTATAACACACATAATACACATACTGTAGCTTAAGGGTTTGTGACCTTCCAAAATTCATGTTAAAACCTAATCCCCATTGTGGAAGTATTTACAGGCAGGCCCTTAAGAGGTACTGTAATTAGGTCTAGGAGTAGTATTCTTATGAAAGAAGTTGAAGGAATCTTCTGCTCCTTTAGCATGTGAGGATATAGGGAGAAAGCACCATCTTTGAAGCAGAGAACAGAAACTTAACATGACATTGAATCTCCCAGGGTCCTGATTTTGGACTTCCCAGCCCCCAAAACTGTGGGCAATAAATTTCTATTATTTATGAATGCCCAGTTTAAGTAATTTGTTGTAGTAGCCCAGATAAGGTCTCACACACACACACACACACACACACACACACACGATATTATCTCCCAGAAATCAAACTGCTGGCTCAAAGATATTATATATTTCAACACATGATAGATTACTCTCCAACAACATATTATTTCAACTAGTTATATATATATATTCCTCAGATAGTCCTTGGTCCTACACCCATATGTAGCTAACACTTCAACTCTCTGCTCCTCTATAGCAAAATTCTTCAAAATAATTGTTTATATTTATTTTCTCCTTCAAGTCCTTCCAATTTAGCCCATTCCTCACTATTCCACTAAAATCAAGTTTTTCAAAAGACAGTGGTCTCTAGGATCAGGGATTTAGCTCAGTGGTTCCAGCGCCTGCCTTGCAAACACAAGGTCACGAGTCTGATCCCCGGTACCACCCCCTCAAAGACAGTGGTCTCCTTTGTGAAAAATCTACCCAGTTCTATAGGTCAGAACCAGAGTCACCCTTGGCTGCTATCTTTCCCGCACATCAGTTGCTGAACAAATCAGCTCTATCTTCAAGACATCTCCCCAATGTAGCCACTTACCCCCTACTGCCTTGGTTCAAGCTACCTAGAACTCTTACCTGAACTGTAGCAATAGCCTCTATTAATTAGGCAACTAATTAATGTTTGTTAAGTAAATAAGTGAATATATGTATGTGTACTTGAAAAGAGTATAAAAACATAATCCTGCCGGGTATAGTGCTGCATGCCTGTAATCCTAGCACTCTGAGAGACTGAGGTAGGAGGATTGTAAATTCAAGACTAGAATGGGCAACCTAGTGACTTAGCAAGACCCTGTCTCAAAATTAAAAACTTAAAAAAGCCTGGGGATGTAGCACAGTGTGAAGGCTCTGAGTTCAATCCCCAGTACTGGGGGAAAAAATAATCTGCAAATTTAAGATTTATTAACTCTTAAGTTTTGGAATACTTACCTTTTCTTGCAGTTTAAAAATTTATTTCATTAACATAAAAGGTGAACAAAATGTGTATTTCTTTTTTTTGGTACCAGGGATTGAACTCGGGTCCTTGCGCTTGCGGGGCAGGTGGTGGCACCACTGAGCTAAATCCCCAGGCCCAAATATTAATTTGAGCCACATCATTAGGCATTTTATTCCAGACTTTTTTTGGGGTACCGGGGATCGAACTCAGGACCTCGCACGGCAGGCGACGGCACCACTGAGCTAAATCCCGAGCTGTATTTCAAATCTTACTAAACTTATCTGAAAAACATGCTTACACAGAGGACAGATATAGGATTTACATTAACTTCTAGAATAGTCCACCGTCCATTTAAAAATATTCTTTCTAAAAATAAATTCTTTCTTCCACAAAAGCTCTTCATTGAAAGACAGAAAAATATTTTTCTTTTATACTTCATAAAAGCTAGATGCAGCGAAGGTACGGCGGGGAACGTGCGAATGTCAGCATGGGAAGTAATCCGAACATTTAAATTCATGTTAACAAGAGGACAAAAGGAAGATGAACATTCTCGCAGGGGACTTTTTGTCAATATAAACCTAAAGCTCCTGTAATACAAATGTGTGAATTTCAGTACGTGTCTGGCTGGGTGGTAAATCTTTGCTGACTGTAGTTAGCATCGTCACTACGCGGAAGTTTTCTTTGAACATGATCTGTACTTTTTTACGAGCTATACAGTATGCAGAAAAGCTGCACAGATCCTCTGGGAGACGACTGTTGTTGCTGCACTTTGCGCTTAACAAAGCTTGCTTTAGGACTGAGCCCAGTTTGACATGGGGGCTTCGAGAGCAGAAGAAAATGGTGCGACCTGGATCTATCTTTGAAGTCGCCCAGAAAACTATCTGGACACAGGGACCGCGACCCCATTAAGCAGAGGACAGCGGCAAGCAAGTGTCTGTGCACAGAGGTCAGAGAGGGGAAACCGCTATCCCAACGACTCAGAAAGTGAAAGAAGCTGGAAAAGATTTCACCTACTTAATAGTGGTACTCATTGGAATCAGCAGTACAGGTAGCTTGTTTTACATGATTTTCAAAGAACTTTTTTCTTCATCCAGTCCTAGTAAGATATATGGGAAAGCCTTAGAAAAACGCAGAACACATCCCGAGGTGATCAGTTTCTTTGCTGAGCCTGTTAAAGGCTACAGGGAGATGAAGAGACGTGGTCGAAGGCATCATGTCAGTTTTATCGAATATGTAAACTATGGGCTGAAACATACACGTATGAAATTCTACATTGAAGGGTCCGAGCCAGGGAAGCAAGGAACAGTGCATGTGGAAGTGAAAGAGAATCCAAAGAATGGTGAATATGAGTTTCAGTACATATTTGTGGAAGTGGAATCCTATCCTAGAGAACCATTATCATTGAAGATAATCGATTCCAAGATAATTAAAAGAATCAAGCAAGCATACTGTATCCTGGTGGATGTGAAATGGTGCAGATTCATTACGATCTTCACAACTCTCTTCCAGTATCTGTTCAGAAGAGTAAGACAGGAGTATATCACTCATAAAGGTGAATGTAACAGGATATTTGATGCATTTAGACAAGCCTTTCTTGTGAAAAATCATGAAATAGATCATAGAGCATATTTTATTAGTGAATTTTCAATTATGGCACTATTTCTGCTCTAATATCATTCATGATGAGAATTTTTGTTACTGAATGTTTTACAACATGTAAATAAAACAAATTTCAATATTTTGGGGTTTTTTAATATTATATAATTATATAAAGCCAGCAGAAAAAATTAGAGCTAAGAAAAATGTCAAGGGCCAGGGATTTAGCTCAGTGGCACCGTGCCTGGCTCGCAAGTGCAAGGTCTTGAGTTCAATCCCCAGTACTGGAAAAAAAAAATGTCAAAAAATCTTCCATATAATTTGGAATCTCTTAAAATAACATATGAAAGTATTTGAGGACTATAGTCAGTTAGATGGTAAATACATCATAGAAAGGTTGTGGAAATTGTGTGACTTAGGAATCTATTTTCTGTTTCCCACCCCACATTGTCTACTGTGGGAGGAGAACACACTCTACCATCTGATGAACTGGCTCTCACTCCATTTGTTCTAGCAGGTGTGTGGGCTGTGCAGGTCCTTCAGCCTCATCAGACCTCACCGTTCCCTGTTTGGCTGGTGACTGAGATGATGGGTACAAGTGCCTTGACCATAGTGGCACCAGGAGGTGTCCCCAGCCCCTTCAGAACTTATGCTGATACTTGACACTGCCAAGAGGATGCCAGAAATAAGTGGGAGTTATTCAAATGTGTGTTAGGCCCTTTTTTAAAATTTTTTTTTTAAATGAACACTTTATTTTATTTGAGATATTTGCTGGAGACCTATTAAAAAGTGACTTTCACTTACAAGTCCTTATCACATAACTAAAGTGCTCTGTGGCCCCTTATCCTTGGAGGCTTCAGAATGGGGATTCCCCAGCACTATTTCTTTGTTCTTTAGAACTGACAGTGGAGGAGTTTCTGATGGGTTTTTGAGATCCTAGCATATTCAGGATAGAAAGGTCATCAGGAAATTTGTTTCCTTGCTTAGTTTATCTCCTTACTTAAGTGAGTTAAAGTTTTGGTTTAACTGCTGTCTTAAGTGTTTTATTACTTTAATTCTAAAAATTTCACACTTTTAGGAAGTATGGAAGTGTCACAGCAGAACTGTACTCTCCCTGAGGGAACATGCTTTCAGTGATAGGGTGAACTCTTAATTTGGGTTAGGTCTCTCAGCCAGTTTTTCTGCCTTCCCAGTAGATTGTTTCTTATCAATTATACAAAACTATTATTTTGTATACATAATAAACTTTTAAAGTTTTTAAATGTGATCTGATTTTGGTTTTTGCAATATACATACAGATTACCTGCATCTACCTAGCTCTACTAGTGAATCTCAATCCAGTTTGATTTTATGCTCATTGGCATAACTTTACATCCAAAGATATATCGCCATTTAAAATTATAAAAAGGTATTGTGCCTTGAGACCATAATGTTAAATGAAATAAATCAGACACAGGCTTAAATATCACATGGTTTCTCTTATGTGAAAAATCCAAAATATAAATAAAGAGCAAAGTAAAAAATAGATAATAGGAAGTAGGGAGATAGATCTTTCTCAAATGAGAAGGGGATCAACAAATGGAAGGAGGGAGGGGAAGGAGATGGAAAAAGATTAAGATGTCTTATGTACATGTACCAACTCCCTGCAAACAGTGTAATCATCATGTACTGCAAACATGTACTAGTAAAAAGGCAAAAAAAACTATTACTGTTTATCATTTTATAAACATTAATTTGTTATATCACAAAATTACTGAAACATGTTAGTATCATATGAGAATTTAAAATCAAGGGGAAATAAGCCAACAACAACCAGAACACAAGGAAAAATACAAATAATTTATTTCTTATATACAGTTGTTAATGATGTTCCCTAAAACACAAAAACTTAGAGATAATTATATATAAACATTAATCTACTTAAAATCACCTTAAGGAAAAATGTCTTATATTCTACATACATGACCAAAATAAGGTTTCTCTTGGATTTTTTAATCTTATTAGAAGCTTCACAAAGTGACTCTAAAGCAAATGAAACATTTCTCTTCCTTGAAAACTTAGTTTTCTACTTGTAATTAATATGAGGCAATTTTATATAAATCTTACAATAACAAGTATTTGTTGAGGCAATCATTTGATCAACTGCAACGATCAATGCTATGCAGAAAACACCTGATACTCTTTTTTTTGGGTACCAGGGATTGAACTCAGGACCTTCCACTTTCGAGGCAGGCAGCGAAACCACTGAGCTAAATCCCTGGCCCCAACACTCTTGAAGCCCTGTATTTTAAATTAGTTGATTATAAGATAATTAAAAAGATTTTTGTAATATGCTTTCTATATCCTTTTAAATTCTGTAAAATCTGTGGTAATGTCCTCTAAGGGTTTGATATTGTAATTTTAAAAATGTATAATTGATATTGTGTAATAGGAAGAAAAGGTCTAAAGGAGTAGGGAAAGTGGGAGGGGTAGGGGAAAGGAAAGAAGGGAGAAGAAAAAATATGAGAAAATGAAAAAAATGGAAACAAAGTCTTTGCAAATAGGGAAGGGTGGAGGGGGTGAAGGGAGAGCAGGGGAAGGGGAACAAAATAAGAACCAAGATACTGATGTAATGGTACAAGATCCCAATGATGAATGTAACTGTATTTTATACCTAAAATGTACCAATAAACTTAATGAAAAAAAAGATTAAAAAAAGCTAGATGCAAATTTCCAATGTGTTTAACTTCTGATGTATTTATTTCACTGCCAGCTCTGATGATGAAGATGGGAGGCACAAATGTTCATAGCTCTGATGACTGATGCAAACAAAAAGCTCTGTTTCCCTCAGCTACAAAGAAGCCTCCATCATGTCTCTTAAAGTAGGATCACATACTTGATGCTCGTAACAGATCACCTCTTCTTTCCTTTTCCTTTTTTACTTTCCTCTCCTTGCTGAAGATTTGGGTCACCTGCTCCTGTATTCTATGTCTTTGTTTTTAGTTTAGGTATAATTTCTGCTGCATAGAACATTACTAACTTTCATGATGGGAAGGGAAGGGGCCCAGATGGAGGCTGCCATCTTCCTGCTTGAGCTGGACCTGGACTCTGCCTCTGTATTGAACACCACAATTCCATTCTCTGGAGTACATTTTATTTTTCTCAAGAAATGCAGTAAGTCTAGTTGCTGAGCATATTCTTGAATCTCTTCAGCTGTCAGATATTCAACAACCTTACTTATTGGAATTTGCATCCCCTCTATTTAAATAAGCGGGGTAGATACAAATAAATTAATCTTGGTCAGCCAGGGACCACACAGTAGCACAAGCCATTTCCGCATAGACACTAGGAGTACTTACCTTTTTTACTTTCTACATTTTACTATAACTGGAAGTTTTATAATTACATATTTCTATAATCAGCAAAAAAAGATGACTTTCATATTAAAATAGACAAAAAACAGTAACACTTGAAAAGCTCAAAATTAAATATTTTAATAAGGTGACTTTCCCATAAAATGTTAACAATATCTCAAAATGTGTGGCAAATTATTATATAACTCAGGAAAAAATAGTGAAAGCCAAACTGATTCATATTAAAAATTGGTAACCTTTAGTTTAAACTTCAGTAAATGTTAAATTGTCTTTAATTTTAGCTACTTAGAGATGAAAGTAAATCAATATAATAAAATGATGTAGCCAATTAGAATAAGCATATGAAACCTGTTATATCATTTAATACAAAGCTAACCAAAAATGAAAAAGATTTTAGTAATTTCATATTGATAGCAGCACTTTAAATATGTACAGATAAGTTGTGCATGGTGGTTCGCACCTGTAAACCCAGCACTTGGGAGAGTGAGACAGAGGATTGCCATGAATTTGAGACCAGCCTAGGCTATGTAGCAGGACCCTGTCTCAAGGGGAAAAAAAGAGGATGTAGGAATAAAACTCATATACCTTTAACATAATTTATTATTTGTTTGTTTTATTGGGTTTTTTTGGGGGGGGGGGTACCGGAGATTGAACTCAGGACCTACTGCCTGCAAGACAGGCAGCAGAACCACTGAGCTAAATCCCTGGCCCACATAATTTATTATTTTAAAATATGTTTTTTAAGGGGCTGGGGATTTAGCTCAATGGTTTCGCTGCCTGCCTGCCTCACAGGCACAAGGTCCTGAGTTCAATCCCTGGTAAATATATATATAGTATATATACTTTTTTTTTTTAGTCAGGCATACCTATAATCCCAGCAATGGGGAGGCTGAGTCAGAAGGATTTTTGCAAATTCAAGGCCAGCCTGGACTACATAGTGAGTTCAAGGCAAGCCTGAACTATATAGAGAGACTTTATCTCAAAAATATATATATTTTTTTAATTGAAGATATTTACAGATACAGTGTGATAATTTGATTATCTCTTCTTCTTGGATTGTTCCCTTTACAAGTATGTAGTGACTTTCTTTGTCTCTCTTAATCAGTCTTGGCTTGAAATCCACTTTGTCTGCAAATAGAATAGATATCCATGCCTTTTGGGGGGGTTCCTGTTGCATGGAATACTGTTTTCCATACTTTGACTTTTAGTCTATGAGTTGCCTTTTGAATTAAATGTGTTTCTTTTATACAGTATATGTTGGATCTGGCTTCTTGATCTATTCTGCCAGTCTGTTTCTTTTGATTGGTGAATTGAGACCATTAACATCGAAGGCTACAACCGATATGTATTGACTTATCTCTGTCATGTTATTTTCCTGTTGTTGGCTTCCTTCTTTCCTTTTATGTTTAATTTCTTGCCTTGCCTGGTGGATTCATTCTTTTGGGGTTCATGGAGTTATAATCTATTTTTTTTTGGTACCAGGGATCGAACTCAAGACCTTGCACTTGCAAGGCAAGCATGGTGCCACTGAGCTAAATCCCCAGCCCTGGAGTTGTAATCTTTGTTGTCTCTAGAATATCCTTCAGAACACTTTGGAGTGCTGGTTTGGTGGTCACGAATTCCTCAGATGTTCTTTGTCATGGAAGTATCTTATTTCTCCATAAATTTTGAAAGATAGTTTTGCAGGGTACATCAATCTGGGTTGAAGGTTATTTTCCTTTAGGGCTTGAAATACTTCATTCCAAGCTCTCCTTGACTTGAGGGTTTGTGTTGAGAGGTCTTCTATGATTCTGATGGGCTTTCCTTTATTGGTGATTTGTTTCTTTTCCCTAACAGCTTTTTTTTTGTACCGGGGATCAAACTCGGGTCGTTGCACTTGCACAGCAGGTGGTGAAACCACTGAGCTAGATCCCCGGCCCTCTAACAGCTTTTAATGTTCTGTTCTTGTGTTGAATTTTTAGGAATGGAATCTAGACTATTATATTCCTTAGGGAAGATTTTTTTTTTTCCAGTACCAAGGAACGAACTCAGGACCTTGGACTTGTGAGGCAGGCACGGCACCACAGAGCTAAATCCCCAGCCCTGGAAGATTTTTTTTTTTTTAATTATGGCTAATTGGAATCCTATATGCCTCACTTATCTGTATGTCAAATTCTTTTTCCCTGTTTGGGAAGTTTTTTGCTATTACTTCTGTGAACATGTTTTTTAGGTTGTTTTCACTACTTCCTCCTTTTTCTGTGACTCTGATCAATCTTATGTTATTCTTCTTTGCCTCATCTAGCAGCTGCTGGATTGCTTTCTTGTGGTCCATTGCTACTTTTAAGAAATCTCTATTTTCATGATCACTAACTGCAATCCTGTCTTCTATATCTGATATTCTGTCCTCACATTGGCTCATTCTGCTGCATAAACTTTCAATGGAGTTTTTGTTTGTTTGCCTGTTTGTTTAAATTCTTTTATTGGTACATTTTAGGTATACAATACATTTACATTTATCATTGGGTGCTTGTACCTGTACATGATGTATCTTGGTTCTTATTTTTTCCTCATTACCTGTGTGCCCTTCACCCCTCTGTCCTTCCCTATTTACATACTTCATTTCCATTTTTTTTTTCTTTTCTCATAATTTTTCCTTTCCATTCTTCCCTTTCCCCATCTCCTCCCACCACCCCTACCCCTTTGGACTTTTTTCTATTTCAAAGTATCAATTATTAATTATTAATCCTTTATAACCTTATTTACACTCTCAGTTTCTCACGCCAGAGAAACTATTCAGTATTTACACGTGTGTCTTATTTATTTCACTTAAGAGTATGACCTCAATATGAATCCATTTAGCTATAAATGACTCTAGTTTCTTGTTCTTTATGGCTGAGTAGTACTCCATTTTATTTTTTAAAAAAAAACACATCTTCTTTATCCAGCTTCCAGTTGATGGGTACTTGGGCTGTTTCCAAGCTTTAGCTATTACAAACTGTGCCACTATAAACATGGGTACACATATATCTCCATGGTATGATTCTTTTAATTCTTTTGGGAAAATACCCAGCAGGGAAATAGCTGGGTCAAATGGGACCTCCAGCCCTAGTTCTTTGAGGTATCTCCACACTGATTTCCATATTGGTTGCACCAGTCTGCACTCCCACCAACAATGGAGAAGGGTTCCTTTCTCCCCACACTGCCGTCAGCATTGTTATTGGTTGATTTCTTGATAGCAGCCACTCTTTCTGGGGTGAGGTGGAATCTCAGTGTTGTTTTCATCTGCATCTCTCGAATAACCAGTGATGTTGAACATTTTTTCATATGTTTATTTGCTGCTTTTACTTCTTTGTCTGAGAAATGTCTGTTCATTTCAGATGCCCATTTTTGAATTGGGTCTTTGAATTTGGGGGGTCTGATTATTTTCAGTTCTGTATAGATTCGAGATAGCAGCCCTTTGTCTGAGTTACAGCTGCTAAAAAAATTTTCCCACAATGTAGGTTGCCTGTTAGCTCTGTTGGTGGTTTCTTTTGCAGTGCAGAAGCTTTTTAATAAGATGAAATCCCAGTTGTTGATTCTTTGTGCTAGTTCCCCTACTACTGAGGTTTTGTTCATAAAGTCTTTTCCTATGCCAATGTCTTCAAGAGTTCTACCTAACTTATCTTCCAGCAAGTTTAGTGTTTCTGTCTTAATATTTAGATCTTTAATCCACTTGGATCTTAGTTTAGTGCATGGTGATAGATATGGGTCTAGTTTTAATCTCTGACAGGTTGAAATCCAATTTTTCCAATACCATTTATTAAATAGGCTATCTTTCCTCCAATGAGGATGGTTGGCTCCTTTGTCAAAGATGAGATGGCTGAATATGTCTGAAGTTGTTTCTGCTTCTTCTAATCTATTCCACTGATCCTCGGGTCTCTTTCTTTGCCAGTACCATGCTGTTTTTATCACAATAGCTTTGTAGTATAGCTTCAAGTTGGATATTGTGATACCCCCCAGGCTTGTCTTTGTTGCCCAGAATTGCTTTTGCTATTCTAGGTCTCTTCTGGTTCCAAATTAATTTTTGGATTGTTTCTCTAGTTCTGTGAAGTATATTATTGGAATTTCAATCTGCATTGCATTAAATCTATACAGCAGTTTTGGAAGTATGGCCATTTTCACTATATTGATTCTTCCTACCCAGGAACAAGGGATGTCTTTCCATTTTCTTATATCCTCCTTGATCTCCTTTTTCAGGGTGCTGTAGTTTTCAGTGTAGAGGTCTTTTGCTTCCTTTGTTAGATTGATTCCTAGATATTTCATTTCTTTGGATGCTATTGTAAAAGGAATTGTTTCCCTAATTTCTCTCTCAGTGAGTCTGCTATTTGTGTACAAGAAGACTATTGTTTTTTGATCCAGCTTTTATATCCAGCTACTCTACTGAATCTTTCAATTAAGTCTAGAAGTCTTTTGGTAGAATTTTTTGGATCTTCTATGTAAAGTATCATATCATCAGCAAATAATGATAGTTTAACTTCTTCCTTTCCTATCTTTATTCCTTTTATTTCTTTCTCTTTTCTAATTGCTGTGGCTAATGTTTCCAGAACTATATTGAACAGGAGTGGTAATAGTGGGCATCCTTGTCTTGTTCCTGATTTTAGCATGAAAATTTTCAGGTTTTGACCATTTAGTATGATGTTGGCTGTTGGTTTTTCATAGATAGCCTTCATCAGGTTAAGATAAAGACCTTCTATTCCAATTTTCTGTAGGGTTTTTATCATGAATAGGTGTTGGATTTTATCGAAAGCTTTTTCTGCATCTATTGAGATGATCATATGGTTTTTGTCCTTGACTCTGTTAATATAGTGTATTACATTTATTGATTTATGAATGTTGAACCATCCTTGCATCCCTGGGATAAATCCGACTTGGTCAGGGCTTATGATCTTCTTGATGACCCTCTGTATTCTGTTTGCCAGTATCTTGTTGAAGATTTTTGCATCTATGTTCATTAGGGAGATTGGCCTGTAGTTCTCTTTTTGGGTTGGGTCTTTCCCTGGTTTTGGAATCAAAGTAACACTTGCTTCCCTTTCAATTTCCTTGATGAGTTTAAAGAGTAATGGCATTAGTTCTTCTTTAAATGTCTTGTAGAATTCAGCAGTGAACCCATCAGGACCTGGGCTTTTCTTTGTTGGTAAATATTTTATTACATTTTTCAATTTCACTCATTGTAATTGGCGTGTTTAGAATTCTATATCTTCTTCATTTAACTTTGGCAATTCATATGTATCTAGGAATCTGTCCATTTCTTCTGTGTTTTCCATTTTATTAGAGTACAGGTTCTCAAAGTAGGTATTGATGATCCTCTGGATTTCTGCTTCAGTGGAGTTTTTAATTTCCTGGATATCTGTTTGAATCTGTTTCATGGATTCCATTTCTTTCCTATGCTGGGCATTCATGGTTTCCCTCATGTTCCCAAGCTCTCCTATTCTTTTTTAATCTGTATCTGCTCTAGAGTCACTAAGTATGTCCTTCATTCTGGTTACCATCTCTGTAGTTATTTGAGAAACTACTTCTGCTTAAATTTTTTCTAGAACCTCATTCATCTGCTTTGTCATTCCTGCTATTATCATTTCAGAGAGTTCAGGTGGGTGGCTTTTGGATTGTTCCACCCATTGCCTCCTGGCTTTGCCTTTGGTGAGCTGAAAATCTGGAAGGGTTACATGTTGTTTAAATGTCTTCTCTTTATCTATTTTTTTAAAGTTTAATTTCTGGGTTTATGCTCATAAATTATGTATAGTGAGTAGCTTTATTGCCAGTATTCAGAACCCTTAGGAAATGACTACTTCTCAGACATGTCTTCCAGGTGTAGCTGGCATTTGGATCTTGAGTGTGTTGCACAGTCCTACCTCTTCAATTTATTGGGGATAAGGAGTTTCTGCCTACTTGGCCCAGCTGCCAGTTCTTTGGCACTGGCCCACAGTTGTTGTTTTTTTAAGACCCTTAGGCAATCTCAGTCTTGGTATACCAGGAGGAACATTGGATTAGCACAATTATGTCACCTTGGCTAAAGTAGTACAATTGACAATAATAATAGCATCAAATACAGTCTAGATAATGACAAACTATGGTAAGTATTAATTTGCTAACTTTAACTGTATGAACCAGATTTGTGATTACATAGCAAAATCTAGTATGAATCTGAAAATTATATGCAATAAATAAGCCCTTAATATGGTGATTTTACCCTTAGGGGTAAAAAGAGTTAGGGAGGAAAAAACAGAGAATTAGAAGAAGAGGAAGAGCTAAGAAGCAAGGCTGGAGGACAAACTTTAGGAAACTGGTGAAGAAGACAGGGGAAAAAAAGAGAAAAGGAAGAAATAAAAATAAGAACAGAACAGAACAACCACAACAAAAAAATTAGAGGGCTAGGGATTTAGCTCAGTGGTGCCACCGCCTGTCTTCCAAGTGCAGGGTCCTGAGTTTGATCTCTGGTACCAAAAAAACAAAACAAAACAAAAAAACTAGAAATTGTGTTCAAACAATCAAGAAAAAATCAAAACAATAACCAGAAAGGAGGAGAAAAGGAAAGAAAAAAGCAAAGGAAAACGAAAGAAAAAGAAAAACCTATCCAATTCAAGGTGTGTCTCTGCTGTTACTGGTAACCAATGGGGGCAGACAGAATCCAGAGCTGAACTGATTAATCCCAGCAAGCTAGCCAAAGCTTCGTGGTAGGGCAGTGGATAATCTTAGCCTGCCTGTCCCTTTAGCTCCACTGAAGTTCAGGCCAGTTTCTGGCTATGATGCTAGAACCAGATTCCTTGAACCTACAATAGTCCATGTGCCTCCTGCTAGCTTGAACCCCACTCCCTGATCTCCTGCTGATTTGAACTTGGCACCCACACCCAGACACCAGGAACCACTAGGTAGAGTTAGCCCATAGCTATTCTGAGTTTCAAGCTCAGTTGGCCCCTCTCTAAGATGGCTACCAGCCAACCACCCTCTCTTGGGTGACATCTGAACCCTGATAACTCACCAGCCACTGCAGTCCACTGCAACCACTGCTCTGTTCCACTGATGCATTTCTCCATGGAGGCCTCTGGGGTGACCAGTAGTCACTGTGTTCTGTAGGTTTGACCCACTATTTCCATGCCATGAGTCCAGACTCTGGGAGAGTGCACTGCTTGTTATCTTCCTTCTCTTTGTTGAAGTCTCACTCTTCACTCTCCCCATGGACTTCAGTTCTCACTTCAAAACCTCCCTGGGTCCTGTGGACCCACTTCCCTTCTTCTCCTCTGCAAGCTGGTATATTACAGTGTCAAGACACAAAATCTTGGAGAGGCATTTTCTGTGCTGCTCACCGCTCTGCCATCTTCCCACAAGTCCAGGGTAATAATTTGATAAATGTATATAGTATGTAACAATCAAATCAGGGTAATTAGGTTTCCCATCTCCTTAAACATCATTTCTATGTGTTGGGAATCTTTGAATTCCTCTCATCTAGTTCTTTGCAAAATACATAATAAATTGTTACCCTACTATGCTGGAGAATACTAGTGCTTATCTTTCTTGTCTGACTGTATTTTGGTACCTATTAGCCAGTTTCCCTATACTCCCCTTCTGCACTCCCCTTCTAGCTTCTAGTGACCACTTTCTTACTCTTTACTTGTATAAAATCAACTTTTTTCACTTTCAATATGGAGAGAGAACATATAGTACTTGATTCTCTGTGGCCAGTTTATTTCACTTAACATAATATTCTCCAGTTCCTGTCTGTGTATCTTCAGCATAATTTATTTCCTAGAGGAGTAAATGAGCCTATTTTCCAGAAGCCCCCAAATCATATTTTATACTGATCTATATTTACCTAAATGCACAATATTTTCTTCTAGTTCTCAGAGGAAAAAAAAAACAGTTTAATCGCTTCTTGGCCTTTTGGCTAAGATCAAGTGTAAAAAAAACCAGTTTACTATTGCCTGTGTTAGGTGATTATAAGGCATACTTTTAAAAAGAATAACCAAGAAGGAGTTATTTACAGCTAGGAAGCGATCAAAATCTGTTTTGAGGGAAAGTTTCTGTTATCATTTTATCCTGAAATGTTATAAAATGCATCCAAATTAGGCAAAATGGAAGCATCAAACCAAAGGAAAAGTTTATGGACAAAGAAAAATTTATTTTTAAAAAATTTTATTGGTACATTTTAGATATACATAATGATAACATTCATCATAGGGAATTTGTACCTGTACATGATATATCTTGTTTCTTCTTTCGAAAAGTTAATTCTAAACAAGAAAAAGAAAGTTTAGTAAAATCACAGAAAGTATATATTAAATCTCTTTGATGACCTTTAGGGAACTGTGTATTGCAAAATATCCATCTGGCTAATTTTCCCATTTTAAAAAATTACTTCTAAACTGGGTGTGGTGGGGTACACCTGTAATCCCAGCACTGAGGAGGCTGAGGCAGGAGGATTGCCATGAGTTTGAGGCCACCTTGAACTACATAGCAAGACCCTGTCTCAAAAAGCCAAAAACAACAACAAAAAAACCCCTAAAAAACAAAAAACCGAAAAATGACTGATTACTGAGCAACCGGTCTAAATTTTTTTCATTTAATGTTTTGTTTTGTTTTTTGAGAAAAGGACTCACTTTGTAGTTCAGTCTGGCCTCCGATTAGTGGAGATCCTCCTGGCTAAGCCTCTAGAGTGCTGGGACCACAGGTGTGTGCCACCACACTGGGCTAAAAATTAAAATCTTTTTTAAAAGGTTGGGTATTCAGAGCCTATTAAGAGACTAGGTGGCAGATCAGCTGATTTTTGTGGGTCTGAATAGGTAAGGTACAGAGTTCATCAGAGAATTAGAGCAACTTCAAGAGTGGAAACAGAGCAGATTGAGCAGGCCATAAAATTTACATCTGCTCTTTCCTTGAGCAATAGCCTATTAATTCTGGCCACAAGGGTACTGCACACAGGTTATCATAAAGAGTAGTTTCACCATTTTAGGTAAATCTTCATTATGTTCCTTGCAAGAAGATAAGTTAGACATCTAAATACCTGTCCCAAAAACAATCAAATTGATATGAATTTGTAGAACAGAGATAGGCACTAGTATTTAAGGAGTAAGGATGTGGTGTTTACTTATAGGTTAAGCATTTAATTCCTACCGTATTTTATTTAATACCTAAAACAATTTTACAAAGTAGATACTATTTTCTAATCTCATTTTAGAGATGTGGAATATAAAGCACATGGATTTTAAAGGCTTTATTCAAGGTCATAAACAAATAGGTAGAAGAATTTGAATTAAAGAGATCTCAATAATTTGAATTTTATTTCTTGTACTCTAAGGACTCACAAGTCAAGGTAAATGCTAGTATGGCTCTAAATGAAATAAAAAGATAGTGGTCAAACTTCCCTTTTCTTAGTCTATACAAACTCATCACTGTGCTGTTGGCATTTAACCACATACTTCCCCACTCAGTCTTTGCAGCTTTACATTTAATGAGAATTTTTATATATTTGGAGCATAAAAGCTCATGAGTTGAATAATATCATTATTCTTGAGAGATGATAAAACATTAGTATATTTAATAATTCTGTTAACTAATCTATACTCTTTTCCAAAAATAAATTATTGTTTATATTTTTTGTTATTTCTCAGTGAAATTCCTTTTCAAAAGTTTAGGCACTGTCATTTCTCACTAAAGCTGTGACATGCTGAATGCCTTCTAAGATTACATGTGCATGTGACTCTTGTTATCTTACCTGAAGTATAGGTCTATAATTTCCTTCTTCTGGGCTGGGGATTTAGCTCAGTGGTTCCACTGCCTGCCTCGCAAATGCAAGGTCCTGAGTTTAATCCCTGGTACCAAAAAAGGTGTTGTTTTTTCTTTCTTTCTTTCTTTCTTTCTTTCTTTCTTTCTTTCTTTCTTTCTTTCTTTCTTTCTTTCCTTTTTGTCTTTTTTCTTTTTTGGTACTGGGGATTGAACTGAGGGCCTTGCTCTTACTAGGTCGGCACTTTACTACTAAGCTACATCCTCAGCCCTATGTTTATAATTTTCTTCACCATTTTCTTATTAATCCAATAACAATTCTTCTCAAATTAGTTGAAATGCAGAGGTAACAAATTCCCAAGTATACACTGTGGAAGACTTAAAATACTGTCAATAAACTGATTCAACATAAAACAAAGAACAGTTCAACTATTTATAGAATGAGTGATATTTCATATTCAGAAGAAAGGAATTAGGGGCATTAATGTGTTGAATGACATCTCCATCTTTTTCACATGCTTACTAAAACATACACACACACACACACACACACACACACAAAATCTCTATGAGCTGCTTTAAAGTCAATGTCACCTTCACATAAAAAAAAATCCCCTTAGGGCTGGGGATTTATTTTATTTTATTTTATTTTATTTTATTTTATTGGTACCAGGGATTGAACTTGGGTCCTTGCACTTGAGCAGCAGGTGGCAAAACCACTGAGCTAAAATCCCAGCCCAAGTTTATTTTTTATTTTATTTTTATTTTTTTAAGGCTGGGGATTTAGCTCAGTGGTTCCACCACCTGCCTCAAAAGTGCAAGGACCCAAGTTCAATCCACGGTACTGCCCCTCAAAAAAAATTCTCCTTTACAACTCTTGAAAATTACTCTGTACATCTTTTGGAAAACCTTTATTCTCTCAGTCTTCTTGACAGATGCTCTCCTAGATTCAGTGTTAATGATGCCAATAAGTTCTAGGTGTTCCAAACAAATAATGCTGTTTCTGCACAAATGCTCTTTCATGTTGTCTGACACTATTAATTCTGGCAAACACTATTGGTCAGTTCTCTGGTTTATTACCCCTTCAGAAATTTGAGGACCACAGTCATCATTATGCCTTTGAAATATGTTGGACATTTCCTTTGGGAACTGATTTGTTTTATGACCTTGACAAATCACTGAATTTCTCTAGCACTCTCTTTTTCCTATACAAAGAGAAGATTGGACTAGGTACTCCCAAAATGGATCCCTTACAGCCCTAAGTTGTCTTAGTTATTGTTATTCATCAATATCATAAGTTTGAAAGTTTTAAACAAGCAACTTTATATTTGTAGATTTTAATAAGGTATCATGGTATGAAAAACAGAATTCCAAATTGCTGTAAGACACACCACAGAAAAATAAGTAGACTCAACTCTGTATGAGCCCACACTTTTTTTTAACAATACTGTAGATTGAATCTGGGCCTTCACACTAAGCAGTATCCCTGGCCCTTTTTTTATTTTTTATTTTAAGACAGGATCTTGTACAGGCTGGGGATTCAGCTCAGTGGTTCCACCACCAGCCTTGCAAGTGCAAGGTCCTGAGTTTGATCCCTGGTACAAAAAAAAGGGGGGGGTATTTCTTTAAAAAATAAAAAAAAAGAAAAGAAAGACAGGATCTTGCTATGTCACCAAGTTGCTGAATCTGAGCTTGAACTTGCAATCCTCCTGTCTCAGACTCCCAGAGTGCCTAGGCTTAAACTTGAAATCCTCCTGCTTCAGGTTCCCAGAGGGCTAGGATTACAAAAGTACTCCACCAAGCCTGGCTAAAACATACATTTTAATTTGATGCAACTGATATTTGTTTTTCATGTGATGGTGTATGACATATTCAGAATTTAAGGTATTAGGATTCTCTGAGAAGCAGATAGTGTACATCAGAAATACATCCTGCCTACTAGCTAATGTCATCTACACCAGTAACTTAAAAGCATCAATAGGAAAATCTCAAACAACAATGAACAGCAATAAAACCTAGCAAAATAAATTTCAAAACAAATTAATTGTGAAAGCAATCTTATATGTCAGGTTAGCAAGCAAGCAAGCAGGTAAGCTAGCAAGCTAGCAAGCAGTTTACCACTGAGTTGCATGCCCAGGCCTTGTGTAAGAACTCTTATACATAGAAGTAGACAAATAAGAAAATTTTAATATTTGATTATTAATAATAGTGAAAAAACAAATTCGTGTTCCATAAAGAGTTTTAGTTATGGAGATGAGATATCCTTTTATAGATTACAATATAACAACAAAAAGAATGTTCAATAAAAAGAATGTTCTAGAAGAATATTAGTCATCAATATAGCACACTGTGTTGCTTACCACATGTTTCTGGCTTTTTCTATTTCTGGACATGGTAGCATTTCATTTCTTCGTCCCTTTGTTGTTGGATGGAACCCCATGCTTGTTGTGGTCAATGAATTAATGTGAACATTTTCAGCTTAAAGTTATGTTATTATATGTGGATGTAAATATAGATTTGGTGTTTTGCAAAAAAAAAAAAAATGTGAACAGAAGTGATACATGCAACTCCCAGGCTGGGTCATTTGAGTGCAGATGCATCATCTTTCTGGCAGTCTTTTCTCTGTGACAGCAACTAGAAACATTCCATGTGGCAACTATTCTGTTAGTTTGAGTCCCTGAAGATATTCAATAACCTGAGCCATTCTGCTTACACATAATGTGAGCATTGTTTTTTTATTTTGTTTTGTTTTTTGGTACAGGGAATCAAACTCAGGGCCTCGTGCTTGCCAGGCAGGCACTGTGCTGCTGAGTTACATTCCCAGCCCAAACATTGTTCTTAATATGTTGAAATTCTTCTTTCATACATAATTAAAATCCACAAATATACATTATTAAAAATCTACAAATGTAAAATTGCTTGTTTGAAACTTTCAGGCATATGACATTGATGAATACTAATAACTTAGGCAACTCAGGCTATAAGGGAACTTGAGAGTACCTAGTCCAACTTTTCTGTACAGGAGAAAATGAGTATCAGAGAAATTCAGTGATTTGTCAATGGTCATAAAGCAATGTTTAAAATTTTTATTGGTACATGTTTGTAGTACATTCTGATTACATCTATCATGAGGAGTTTTTTTAACCCCCGCCCTTCCCCTTCCTCCCCCTCTCTGCACCTCTTAGACTCTTTCACACACACACAGATAGATAGATAGATAGATAGATAGATAGATAGATAGATAGATTGATTGATTGATTTTTTTTGGTAACACATGACGATCACTATCCTTGTGGGAACTTGATGCATATACATAGCACTTCACAATCCTCCACACCTCTGTTTTATTCTCCTTTCCTTCCCCTTCCTCCACCTCCCTCCATCTCACAGTTCCCTTCCCATATGCTGAAGATCCTTCTGGCTATTTCCTACTGTCTATTCCTTATTTTGCATTTTGTTTATATATGAAGGTTCTCACATAAGAGAGACCACATGATATTTAACCTTGTGAGTCTGATTTACTTTATTTAACATAATGTTCTCAAGGTGCATCCATTTCCCTACAAATGACTCGTTTATCCTTCTTTATAGCAAAGCAATAGTCCATGTATATAAGTAACACATTTTCTTTATCCATTCATCTGTTGATAGACATTTAAGCTGTTTACAAGATGTAGCTATTAATGAATTGTGCTGCTATAAAAGTGGGTATGTGCATATCACTGTAAAGGAATAAATTAAATTATCATTATTTTCAGATGACATGATCCTCTACACAGTAGACCCCAAAAACTCCACCAAAAGACTCCTAAAATTGAAAACCAAATTCAGTAGGATAGCAGGATATAAAGTTAACACTCAAAAGTCAATAGTGTTCCTGTACCCCAATAATAAACTCACTGAGAGAGAAATTAGGAAAAAGATACCCTTCACAATAGCATCAAATAAAACAAAATACTTAGGAATCAATCTAACCAAGGAAGTGAGAGACTTCTATGATGAAAAACTACAGAACTCTGAAGAAGGAGATAGAAGAGGAGATCAGAAAATGGAAAGATGTCCTCTGTTCCTGGACAGCCAGAACCTATATAGTAAAAAATGGCTATACTTTCAAAACTGATGTACATATTTAATGCAATCCCAATCAAAATACCAGTAACATTCTTCACAGAACTACAGAAAACAATCCTAAAATTCATGTGGAACCAGAAGAGACCAAGAATAGCAAAAAAAATCATGGGCAAAAAAGGGAATAGAATAGCAGCAGCAAGGGCCAAGGATTTAGCTCAGGGGTTCCAGTGTCAGCCTCAAAAGTGCAAGGATCAGAGTTCGATCCCCAGTACCAAAAACAAACAAACAAACAAACAGAATAGCAAAAGCAATCCTGGCCAACAAGGGAAAGGCAAGAGGCACCACAATTCTGGACTTCAAATTATACTGCAAAGTTATAGTGATAAAAACAGCATGGTATTGGGAAAAAAACAGGCTTGTGGATAAATGGAACAGGATAGAGGATACAGAAATAACTTTAGGCACACTCAGCTACCTTATCTTTCACAAAGGGGCCAAATATTTTTGCTGGAGGAAAGATAAAACAAATTGATCATCAGATATCCAACATATTTCAATGTACAATGATTATTGCAGTCCTCAACTTTCTGAAAGAGTGATAGATCAGAGAACTATATAACTTGCCAAGTTATGTTTGTTTTTTCAACAGGAGTGCATAGTTATTTTAATTTATGCAAAGTGAACCAACATCTAGATCAGGCTTGGACTCAGTCACTACCTATACTGTCTCACAAGAAAAATTATTATCTTGACTTTTAACAGTATGGCTTAGTTTTACTTGTTCATATGCTTTAAAAACTGTAATCATACAGTAAGTATTCTTTTCTGGCTTCTTTTGTTCAGTATTGTGCTTGTGAGATTTATCTATTCATTCCCATTAATGAGGGCTATTCATCGTGTAAATGGACTAAACTTTATGGGCATTAGGGTACTTCCAGTATTTGACTATACAAAGAACACTCCAATGAAAATTATGGTACAGGGCTGAGGATTTAGCTCAGTGGTTCCACCACCTGCCTCAAAAGTGCATGGTCCTGAGTTCGATTCCTGGTACCAAGAAACTCTGCTCAGAAAAAAAAAACAAAACTCTGCTCGGGGTGGGGATTTAGCTCAGTGGCACCGTGCCTGGCTCACAAGCACAAGGTCCTGAGTTCAATCCCTGGTACCAAAAACAAAAAACAAAAACTAAAGTGTTCATAACTTGCTCAATAGTCGAACTGAAAATCCAACTTGAAAAACCTGCAGAAGCTGAGAGTGAGTCACATGTAGCATCTCGCTGGAGACACAAAGGGGTGACACTTCAGTCTAAGTCTGGCTCTTGCCCAGACAACATACAGTGCTTCTGTTAGTGCATTAAAAAATTTGTCCCTGTGCTTTTTTTCCCTCTTTATTTGTGTAAAGTAGTGTAACCAAGGCTCCAAAGAAAAACTTAGCAGTAAAGCTAAAAGGAAAACTGTGAGAACCACAGTAGAGTTAAAGAAAGAAATCACTGCAAAATTTGTTAAAGTCCTGGAAAAATAAATTTATAATTATAATTTTGGGGCCTCAGAACCAATTACTTGGTTTCCCATTATTTCTTTTTTTCTTTTCCAATTATTTCTTATGGGAAAAATATGTTCAGTTGTCAAACTTTCCAGTGTTCAAACATGAATTTGGAATGAATTGAGTTTGACAACCAAGGTATTACTGTGTACTTCTTATTTGTAAAGTTGTTCTTGGGGCCGGGGATTTAGCTCAGTGGTTCCACCACGTGCCTTGCAAGCACAAGGACCCAAATTCAATCCCCGGTACAAAAAAAAAAAGTTGTTCTTTACAGACAGTATTTTTGGGCCGGGGATTTAGCTCGGTGGTTCCACTGCCTGCTTCACAAGTGCAAGGTCCCAAGTTTGATCCCCGGTACCAACAACAACAACAACAACAAAACAAACAGAAAACCAAATACAGACAGTATCTTTATATATTCTGTACATGAATCTTCTATAAAATGTATGTATTGGGAATATCTTCTCCCATTCTGTGTGTAGGCTTTTTATTCTTGTGATATTTTTAACAGAAAGTCTTAATTTTAATATAGTTTAATTTATAATTTTTTTCTTTTATGGCTAGTGTTTTTATGTCTTTTATTAAGTTTTGCCTACTCCAAAGTGAAGCAGATGTTCTCTCCTAAGAATTTTATTGTTTTAGCTTTTACATTTAGCTCTATAATCCTCTTAGAATTGTTTGTGTGTGTGCATGGTATGAAGAAGGAATCAAGATAAACTCTTTTACATGTTGTTATTCAATTACCTAAATACTACTTATTGAAATATTATCTCTTCCCAATTGGACTCTAATGTCATGTTTTCCATAAATCAGGCAACCATATATGTGTGTGCCTGTTTCTGGCCTCTCAATTGTGTTCTGCTGATCAGTTTGTCTTTATTTGCACCAATACTATTTATTGTCTTAATCTTCATACCTTAGGTCTTGATCAGGTGTGTCTTTTCATGTTGTTTTTCTTCTTCTGCATTTCCATAGCTATTCTTAGCCCTATTATGCATAGAAAAGGATCTCAAGCAATATGCAAAGGGATTTGCTTAGTTTTAGGCTGAATACTGAGCTGTACATGCACAGGAAAACATCTCCAAGACCTGGAAGAAAACAACCACTGGTGAGTTGTAAGACCAGAGACTCTTTGAGCACAAGGACAGTGCTAGGAGACATTAGAGTTCTGACTAGGAAAAGTAGAGAGAATTTGATGTATAGTTTGGACCAAAACTTCTATGACTTAGGAAAAGGGCTATTTTAGAACAATAGAACTCTAGATCAGCCCCCTATCCCTGTAAGTTATGACAAGATAAAGATACTCCAGATTACATTAATTTTCTAGCAGGAAAAAATAAGTCTTAATTTATGAGAAGGGGGTACTGGTGATTGAATTTGGGACCTTGTGCTTTCGAGGCAGGCAGCAGAACCACTGAGCTAAATTAAATCCCCAGCCCAAGTCTTAACATTTTTTACACAATAAAATTCAGACACTCTACAAAATGTACCATCCACAATGTATAACAACCAACAAAAATTACTAGGCATAAGAAGAAAGAGAATGTGATAAATAATTAGGGAGGAAAGACAGAAAATAGAAACATAGGAATGACAGAGAGCCTTTTAAAGGACTTCAGAATACAACTTATATATCCATGTGTTCCATGAGGGCCAAAACCATGCCTTCTCCCAAAGAGGTATCTTAAAGTAAGGAGTAAGAATATGGGCTCTGATGATAAGTATATACTGGATTCAAATCTCAGCTCTCTCACCTGTTAATTGAGTAAAATTTGGAAACTTAAATTGTTTGAATTCTAGTTTACTTAATCTAAAATGGGGAAGATATCTACCTTATAGAGTTGTCCTAGGATTAAGTAAGATAATGCACAAAGAATGCCCAACACATGAGCAAGATATCTGTAAATATTATGTGTTACTATTCATCTGAGCTAGCTGGGTGTGGTGGTCCATGTCTGTAATCCCAGCACTTCGGAGGCTGAGGCAGGAGGATTGCAATTGAGTTCGAGGTCAGCCTGGGCTACGTAGCAAGACCCTGTCTCAAAAAAGCAAAAACAAAAACAAAACAAAACAACAACTATTCATCTGACCTAGCACAGCCTGGTTAGTTATAGGTCAGTGGTGGTGAACCTATGGCACATTTGCTGCTGCAGGCTGTTTGTATCATTGAAAGCTCTAAAAAGTTCGCCATCACTGTTACAGGTGTTTAATATTTTGAATAAGGAAAGGAATGAATGATCCTGAGGCTAATATCAAGCCCAGTGAAATTCACATCTGGTCTGAAAGTTGGAACTAGTTGTGTTAGAAAAGTAAGCACCACGTTGTCATGTCTGCTCAAAGCATCAAGCAAGTGGCCAAGTGAAAAAGAAGCCTCTTGGGATGAGAAGACAGCCAAGACACAAGTGAGTGGAGTATTCATATTTCAGGGTCCTCTTAGGGGATAATAGAGGCCAAATAGTGCCTTGTTCAGGTGGAAGTGCCTGGTTTATCTGTTGCTCTCTCTTATTAACTGTGGGCATCTCTCTTGTCACATCCTCCTTCTTTCTTAAACACAGATTTTAAAATTATGTGACTTTGAGAACTGTACGAAGTCTAGATGTCTGGGAGGAGTTGCCCGAGTGTAGGTAGCAATATTAGTTAGAATCAGAAATACTTTCTACTTGTTTTATTTGACAAAGAATCAAACCCAAGTGCTGCTCTGGAATGGAGAAATAGAGGGAACCTTCTGTGCTGGGTCTAATAATCTTAGCCCTTGGGAAGAACATGAGTTCATGACCAGGCTGAGCTACAGTGAGACCTTGTCTCACAAAAAAGCCAAAAACAAAAAACCAGAAAGAAATCTTAAGCATAGGATCCAGACCTGATCACACAAAATTTAAGCCTTCTGTATTACAAACTCCATGCTGGGGATTTAGCTCAGCTCAAGGTCCTGGGTTCAATCCCCAGTACCAATAAAAAGACAAACTCCAGCTCGTACAAGATCTCTCTTGTCCATGCCTAGCATTCCTAGGAAATTACTATAACTCAGAAGCTGAGGAAGGTTATGAGAAAAGCATTACAGATGAAGGTAGGGCTCTCAACTTTAATTTGGGCATTGCCAACTAGTTCCCTGAGTGACCCTGGGCCCATTACCTAATCTTCTGTGCCTCCAACATGGACAAACTGAACCAGCATTCTGAAAGTGTCCCCAGAATGCTAACAAGTGTAATGGAATTGAGGTTCTGTTAACCACTATTTCCCAAACTGTCATATGTAAACCACTGGTGTTAGGTGAGATGACTTTAGGAGATTCTGAATTGAAATAAATCATTATTTCATTCTATTTTGGCAAACAATCCTAATTATCCATTTAGAATAGTAATATAAAATGTTCTTTTAGAATGTGCATTTGAAAAGGTGAGTGGATTTAAATAAACATGATTAAGTCAATAGCAGTATAGATTGGGTACAGATTTGGCAAAAGGCATGAAGGTAATATACAAATGACTAAAATTTGAGAAAAATTCTGTTAAACCAAATTAAATTGCCTTTTTTGTTGCAGAATTTCTTGGGGCTTTTGTCTTGTTAATGGACATTTTGCCTCTTTAAGGAAATATATGGCATCTAGCATTTTAAAAACTGCATCTGAGAGGGCTGACACTAAAGTCTCAGCAGGTCTTGGGGGCAAGGCAAATGGGTTCAGAAAGGGATTCTGGCTGAATGGTTTGTAAATTTGCAAACCCTCTCAGAGTTTGTGCCTAAGCAATAAATGGGTGGGAAAGTGAGAGAAGTAGCCACTTACTTCCATGTGCAGAGAGACACTACAGGCTTTATTGCAGACTTATCACAAAACTCTGTAAGTTATTAAATTCTATACCAGTTATTTGAGGGATGGAAGGAAAGTGAGGCCTAAGAGAAACTGAAAGGGAGATAAGCATGAACACAAACAACCAAACACTTCATGAAGGGCCTCTCTTAAGGACTCTTCTCAGAGAAACCTCATCTACTCAAAATGTTAATACAATCTTCAATATAAAATGTATTCTCATTTATATTAATTAAAAACAAATATATATAATGCATTTTTGGGCTGGGGATTTAGCTCAGTGGTTCTGGCGCCTGCCTTGCAAGCGCAAGGTCCCGAGTTCGATCCGCGGTACCAAAAAAATAAAATAAAGTAACAATAAAAATAATAAAATAAAAATATATAATGCATTTTTCTTGGAGGAGTGTCAATGTGGGGTGAAGGAAATGGTGCTGAGAAGAAATAGGACAAGTGGAAGATCTTATTTAGACAAGGAACTTGAGTGGGAGTTAAAAGAAGTTTATTCAGAACAACATGTAGGCAAAATTTCACTGTTTTCCAAAAAGTTACAGAAATGCTATTGCTTTTTTAAATATTAATTTGTTGCTAGCTGCTATTTTACTAAATCCACTTATCAATTTAAATACTTTCAATCAATTGTTTTTAGTTTTTTGGTACTGAACACATATCATCTATAAATAAGCGTTTTTGTTGTTTTCTTTTTTATTTTCATGTTCTTTTTTTTTCTTTTGGTTTTTGGTTTTTTGAGACAAAGTCTCACTATGTAGTTCAGGCTGGCCTTGAACTCCCTATGTAACCCAGGTTGGCCTCAAACTCACAACAGTCTTCCTGCCTTGGCCTCCCCACTGCTGGGATTACAGGTATGCTTTGTCATACTCAGCTCCAGCCTTTTTAAATTTTTAAATTTAAAAATTTAAATTGTTGTTATGTTTGCTGTCATGCCTGGCCTAGGTGAGACCCTCTCAGCAAACATGCCATTCTCAACAAACAAAAGGAAACCACAAAAGGGCCATGCTGTCCTCAGTAAGCAGAACAGACGGCCATAAAGAATGTGTAGGACAGGATGAGCAATCTCCCTGGTGCCAAGAAGTCCAATGTTAGCTACATACCTGCACTGACCCTCCTGGGAACCTGGACCACCAACATTCCACCCCAGATTCTTTAAGACAGAAACCCCTCTCCCCAAACCCTATAAAACCTTGTGTCTTCTCTGGCCAGTTGCTGACATCTTTCTCGATATCAGCCTGTTCTCACCTGGATGGTATAGTGCCAGTTTTTTGTTTGCTTTTTTTTTTTTTGGTACTGAGGATCGAACTTGGGACCCTGTGCTTGCGCAGCAGGTGCCAGAACCATTGAGCTAAATCCCTGGCCCCTCACCTGGATAGCATAAACCAGCCTTGTTGCCCCCACAAAACCTGTGTCTGGGTGGATCTCTTGTGCACCATTTGTCAAACTTGCCAAGTCACTAAATTGCCTAGACTGAGTTCAAACTTGCAATCCTCCTGGCTCCTTCTCTTTATTTCTATTTCCTATTTTACTGCATTGGAAAAGATTTTCAAAATAGTAAAATAATAATAATAAGCCATTATTTTGAAAGGAATGTCTCTCATGTTTCTCCTTTAATTTGGTTTAGATTAACTACTCTCTAAAATAGCCTATCTTTTTCCCCACATAGCAATTCATTTCCCTCTGTCAATTGAAGTTCTATTTATTCTATAAATATCAGGGCCAGGGATTTAGTTCAGTGGTTCCAGTGCCTGCCTCACAAGTGCAAGGTCCTGAGTTTGATCCCCAGTACAAAAAAAAATAGCAGTATTCTACCAATATCACCCCACTATTCTCACGAAGTCTACATATACAGATGCACATGTAAACCATCATCCACCCGATCGTAGTGTAATTTTTTATAGTTCACAAAGGACTTGGCAGCCTATGAAGAAGATTTTTTTTTTTTTTTGGTACCGGGGATGAACTCAGGACCTTGTGCTTGTGAGGCAGGCAGCAGAATCACTGAGCTAAATCCCCAGCCCAAGAAGATATTATTAAGACTTCCTTTCACAAATAAGAAAGCTCAGTCTTTCTGAGGTTAAGTAACTAGCCCAAGGATATGGTTAAGTTGACTAAGGTTTTGCATTTTAAGGAAAAGATTTTTATGTATCAAGGAATTTCAAGAGCTAAGAAAAAATGAGCTAAGATAGTTCAGTGTATCACATCCAACTTATAAAAAACTGAAAAGTTATTTCAGCCTCAGCAAAATCAGTGGGCTTAGCCCAAAATTCTGCAGATTTACCAAATGAGGAAATTCAGAGTAATATTAGCAGCAGAAAATCCATTTTTTCTCAGGTTATTGCTCCTCACAGTGCCATCCATTCATCCTTGTTTTGCAATACAAAGATCTAGCCAGGGATGGTTGCACATGCCTGTAATCCCAGCACTCTGGGAGGCTGAGGCAGGAGGATCACAAGTTCAAGCCTAGTCTGGACACCTAGTGATTTAGAGAGCTGTCTCAAAAAATAAAAACAGAAAAAGGACTAGGAATGTAGTTTCACTCAAAGGACCTAGATTCAATTCCTATCACACACAAAAAAATCTGAAATATCATTTTAACTATTTTCTTTTACTGCTAGGGATCAAACCTAGGTTTTGGTGCAGGTTAGATAAGCACTCTACCACTGAGCTACATCATCAACCTTTTAACCTCTTTTCCCCTAATATTGATGATCAAACCCCACGGTACTCTATAACTGAGCTATATTCCCTTCTCTTCTTATTTTGACACAATGTCTCCCTAAGTTTCCCAGACTGGCTTCCAACTTGTGATTCTCCTGCCTCGGTCTCTCAAGTAGCTGGAATTACAGGCATGCATTTCCATCTGTAAGTGTGCTATTTTTAGGTGTACATTTCAGTGGCACTAAGTACATTCCCATTATTGTACAAACATTATCATTATTCGCCTCCAAAACTATTTCATCATCCTAAATTGAAACTCTGTATCTTTTACACACCAATTTATTTCCTTCCTCCTACTCCTCCCAACCCTTGGTAACTTCTATTTTACTTTTTGAGACAGGGTCTTGCTATATAGTTCAGGCTGATCTTGAACTCACTATGTAGCCCAGGCTGGCCTCAAACACATGCGATCCTCTTGACTCATTCCCCCTAGTGCTGGGATTGCACCAGTACATCTGGCCTCTATTTTACTTTCTGTGTCTATGAATTTGACTACTCTAGGTGCCTTATATAAGTGGAAACATATTATTACCAATGGGGGAGGGGAGTGCTAGAGCCTCCTTCTAGCGGTAGTTTCTAGATTCTTTCTGTCCTGAACAAAGAATTGGTCAAGACAAAAACAAAATGTAGCAAGATTTTACATTTATTAAAGGTAGGAAAAGAAATATACTCTGCAGCCAGGTGTGGTGGTACACACCTGTCATCTCAGCACCTGGGAAGTGAAATCAGTGTGCTGTACCCTGTATCAGTACTCCTCACAATATTACATTAGGGCAAAACGGCTCCCGTTCCTAAAATGGTTCCCGCTTATTGAAATGAGCCACTTGGGGGGGCGCGGGGGGGGGTTGAAACCTACGCCCTCTGGAGAAGCAAACCCTAACTTGTTGCTCCACCCTGCTACCCACGTGATCCTCCCCTTCCAATCACCTGGCATCCCGTTACTCAACTCTCACTATGCTCTCTCCACGGCACGACCCAATATAAACCTGAACCATGGTTCTTGTTTTTTAGATTTCTTGTTACATCTCCGTCTGTTCCAGTAGACGTTCCGTCTCACGGGGGTATTGGAGTTGTTGTTTGAGGACATCTTTGTAGTTTTCTGAAAAAGATTTTTTGAAACAAAACTTATAGATAATGGTTAAAACTTTTATCATTATAACATCAAATATGATTGCTAACATGATTTTAAAGATATGTTTAATCCAATAAAATGGGTCCCAATTTGGATAACATATTGTATTAAATGTGAGTAACCTAGAGATCATACTCCATATTGTACAGGGTCCTAAGTTGGTTAATGTACCTTTTGGGAGAGTTAAATCTTTATCTATCAAAGCTACTACTTGTTGGATTTTTTTATGGATTTATTTTGAAGTATTTAGTTCTTTGATTGTTCATGTAGACTCTCTGTTTGGAGTTGAAGTCTGATATTTCCATCAGCTGTTTGGTTTTGTTGATTATGTTTTGTAGTTCATTGTCCCATGAGAATGAAAATGTATCCATGTCTGGATATTTTTGTTGTATCCATATTGTTGTTGATGATTTCAATTGTAATATATGAGATAAATTTCTTGGGTTGCAATTTGTCAGTGTTATGATTGATGTATTGTGTACAATGAAACATCCTGGATATAGAGTATAATTAAATATAGCATCTTTTTGGCTTGTTGTGTTATAATTATTGATGGTGAGATTAGCTATTGTTGGAGTACATACCAAATGTTGGTAATTACCTAGGTCCTATAGTTTGTGAAATACCTTGGTGAGTGCTACATCTGATTCTATTGGTTCATATACCTTGTTGTGTGGGTATACATATGTGTTTCCAAATCTGAATGTTTGCGATATTGGTATTGTTATATATGTTTCATTAATTGATGCCCATATATGTTGCTCTATGGGGATTACCTATTTATCATTATATCTTTTAGGTATGTTGATAGCATTGTATATTTCCATTGTATTCAGGAAGCTTATTTGAATAACATTTATGGTGCAAATTTCTGATGTACATATTGAATCTCTATTTGGGTTTAGTATTGTTTTATAAAATGAAGTTTCTGTTCCTTGTCCAGTTCAGGGCACACCCTTATCAGTTCCATACCACTTAAGGTTCTACTTTCATATCCTATGGTTACACATCACTCTTATGATTATGTCATACTTAGGTTACAACACTCTTAAAGTCACAACACACTTTAGGGTTACAACACACTTAGGGTTATACAATTCCATCTTATTTCAAAGTGTTCTCCACAAAACCTTAACCTAGTTAGTCTTCCCCTCTCTCGCCATTGTTCAAAGTAGCCTGGCAGCTCCTTCCCCAATAAAGCCTTGCCTCGGGTGCTCCTGTTTTGACTTGTTTTCTTTCAAAAGCGAAGCTGGCTTTGGTTGGTCAGGATCGAAGAGAGGAAAAACACAGCCAAGAATCCCTTCCTCACCCCAAACACACATGCAGACACACACACGCACGCACGCACACACGCACGCACACACAGTCTGCTTAGGAAGCCACCATGTCTTGCAGACCTGCATCAACAATGTTGCAACAATTTAATGAATAATCTCTCACTGGCCTTGAGACTGAGTTCATTACCTCAACAGTCAAAGTTTCAGGCTAAAAATCTAATTGCCTGTCCTCATACTGCACATCCCCACTTGAGGTGAGAGGGAGGAACCACTTAACACACTTTTTTTTAAAACACACTTTTAAAGAAGGCAAGTAGAGTGTTACCTGCCACTCAGGTCCATACACTCAGGTTTGTTTGCTTGCCACTGAGCAAATTAAAGGAGACCATTTATTTTGGTAAAAAGGGAAAAAAAAGATTTATTCAATGCTAACTCCAAGGAGATGCAGGAGCCCATTTGCCTCAAATCACTCACAATGTACGCATGTGAAGTTAAGGTTTTTTGTAGCAAAGAACAGTGGAGCGAAGAAATACAATGAGAGAATAGACATGTTCAGGCTTGTTTTTTAGACAGAGTTTTTTGTTTTGTTTTTTTGAAACAGGGTCTTTCTATGTAGTTCAGGCTGACCTTGAACTCATTATGTAGCCCAGGCTGGCCTCAAACTCAAGGTGATCTTCCTGCCTCAGTCTCCTGAGTGCTGGATATTAGAGGTTCATCAATCATCTGCCTATGAAGGGGAACAGCAAGGGCTAAAGAAAAAAAGACAACAGGGACTTGCATAATCTCAAAGTAAACGGGAGGCTGGGAGGTCAGTACCTTAGAATGGGCAAAGACTCCAAGCTAGCCACTATTTATTGGGTACACACAATAATTGGAGGGAGCATCAGGTGACTTAGGGGGTGGCAGTAATCCTATGTCAATGTGAATCTTATGCTGATGAAGATCTTAAATCAATGAGGATCTTATGCTGATGAAGGCCCTAGGAGGGCATTCTTACAATAGTAGGTGGGATGAGTTAAGCTGATAAGGAATCTGTCCCTCCCCAGGTGAAATCTTTCTCTTACTACTCGGTTCTCAAGGAACCAGGATGTCTTTAGCTGATGTGATCTTGCTCTTGAGTATCACAGCATCAGGGGACCATTGAGGTCTCAGCTGTGACCAGAGGCAAAATGGAGTTATGTTTCCATATGCCATAGCCACCTTGTGGGCAAGGTGACATTGAGCCTTAGACAGCTGTAGTCATGCTTTAATTATGAAATGATTTTTTTATGCAGAATGGCTCCTGACAGCTGGGATTAAAGATGTGCGCCACCACACCTGGCTTGGAGGGAGTGGGTTGAGACAGGGACTTCTTGTGAGAACTCTAGCAGTTTTGGATAGGATGACCTGACCTGATGCCAACCTGGGGAGTGGGAGATAGGAAAAATCAGTTGCCATTGAGCTCTGTGCTGTGTTCTTTCACAGTAGTCTGCTCTCATGCTATAGAGTGTACCCCTTTCCTAATTTTACTTGGCCCAATCTCACTGCAGAGCATGTTTCTTTTCCTACCTTTAATAAATGCAAAACTTTGTTATTTTTGTTCTTGTTTTGACTAGTTTTTTTGTACAGAACAGAAAAAAACCTAGAAATTGTCTCTAGAAGGAGACCTCAGAACCCCAAAACCCAGTTATAAGCCCATAAATTAACCTAGTTGATAAGGTAAATTCATCATTGCCTTTGACCTGTAAATTGAGCCCTGCTCACTGTAGGTTCACAAACTCCATAGATTTCTGCCCCCAAAACACATAAATATTCCCAGGTCCATGATGGACCTCTATCTCTTGAGACTGCACTCTTTTTTCTCTGTCTAATAAACTCTGCACATTAACTCTGCCTAATAAAACCTTTCTATGCCTCTCACTGATGCATCCTGAAATTATTTTCTGTGATGAGAGTCAAGAACCTATTTGTGGCCATGAGGTAGTGCACACCTGTAATCCCAGCACTCAAAAGGCTAAGGCAGGAGCATCGCCGTGAGTTTGAGGCCAGCTTGGGCTACATAAAGAGTTCAAGGTCATCCTGAACTACATAGCTAAACCCTGTTCAAAAACAAACAAAGAAACAAACCTACTCAGCAGGCTGAGTTGAGATCCCACCTCCTGTTTGTTTTTTTTTTTTGGTGCCGGGGATCGAACTTGGGACCTTGTGCTCGCAAGGCAGGCACTGGAACCACTGAGCTAAATCCCCGGCCCCCACTGAGCTAAATCCCCGGCCCCCACCTCCTCTTTAGGGTAACTCCTCATACCCCATCCAGTGATAGAACCACTATGCTCTCAGGAGCCATCTGGCCTCTCCAAATCTGTTGTAGATGCTGCCAAGATTGGAGAGGGGCTAGCTGATATCTGGTTTCTCTCTGTAAGACACCACAAGTCCAGGGTGAACTTCTAATGAGGGTAGTGAGATCCACTGACCAATATATCTGAGATCCATTTTTAGTGAGAGAGAGGGAAACCACCATGGGGACAAAGAGTAGGTGCATTAAAAGTTATTTTTGCTAAAAAACAAAAAGCAACAACTCTTTATTTGGGCCTTGCACAGGAGATAAGTAAACCAGAACAAAGCATGACCTTTATTTTCTGTTTCTTTTATTACCTTAAAACTTTGGGTCAGATCTGTGCTCAGATCTACATGTAAATATGTTAGGTTACTTAGGTACTGTCTGTCTCAAACCTGCAATACAAGGTTGATTAGTCCAAAATTTATATAACCTGTCATCACTCTTCAAGACCGATAACATCAATGTAAGAGATATTCAACTACCAATAGATGCTTATAAGACTCCAATCATTGACCTAAACCTGCAGCTATCTTGGATTTCAGCAGAGCCTCTGTGAAACAGACTGCTCCAAGCAGAAGTGATGTCTTATAGAGATCAGATTGCCCCCCTCAAGGGATAAGGATTTCTCCCTAACTGCAAAACCAGAACTGAGTTAAAAGATCAATCAGATCCAACACTAGGTAGGCTGAGGCTGCCATCAGTTCAAGGCAGCCTAGGCTACATAGTGAATTCAAGGCCAGCCTAAAGTACATAGCTAGACCCTGTCCTGAATCAAAACAAAACAGGTTAACCAGACCCTAGCCCACCTCAGCAATCCCATAAAAACTAGCTTCATTCCTTGGTTGATGGGCCAATCTGATCCTCTTCATCAGAGGTGTGCTCCCTTCAGCCTCTCAAACTGAAGTCACTTCCTTGTTTTCTAACTCTGCCTAATAAACTAGCCTATGCCTCTTACTGTCATGCCTTGAAATTCCTTTCTGTGATTGGATGTCAAGGACCTGACTGGGCTTAGTTTAGGTCCCATCTCCTCTGCAGAGGGATCTACCCAGACCTAACCCAGTGATATTAGTACAGTTATGAATCACTTAATGATGGGGTTATGGTCCTGTTAGGCAGTTTTGTCATTATGCAAATATCACAGAAAGTACGTACACAGACCTAAATAGTATAGCCTAGTACACACCCAGGCAGGCTATATGGTGTATCCTATGACTACTGGCATATAAACTTGTACAGGGTATTACTTTGTTGAAACTGTTGGCAGTTGTTGAGCCAGGCGTGGTGTGTACACCTATAATCCCAGTACTCAGGGAGGCTGGGGCAGAAGGATTGGCACAAGTTTGAGGCCAGCCTCAAACTTGGACTACATAGTGAGTTCAGGTCCATCCTGAACTATAAAGGGAGACTCTGTCTCAAAAAAACCCTGAAGCCGGGGATTTAGCTCAGTGGTTCCTCTGCCTGCCTTGAAAGCACAAGGTCCCGAGTTTGATCCCTGGTACCAAAAAAAAACCCACAACAAAACAAAACCTGGAAAACCAAATCAAACATGCAAACAAAAAAGGGAAAAGAAAAAACCTGTTGGCAGTTATAATACAATGCTAAGTATTTGTCTGAACATAGAAAAGGTATAGTAAATATGCTAGGTAATAGAGATTTTTTTCAGCTTCATATAGTCTTAAGCCACACTGTTTTTAGTTTAGTTTTGTTTTGTTTTGATTTGGGTACTGGGGATCAAACTTGGGACCTTGTGCTTGCGAGGCAGGCGGTGGCACCACTGAGCTAAATCCCTGGCAGCTTCATATAATCTTTTTTTTTTTTTTAGCTTCATATAATCTTATGAGACCATTGTTCCGTGTGTGTTCCACCGCTGAAGGGAACATCATTATGTGGCACATGGTGGTAATTATGATAAGAAATTACATATGCACAAAACTCACCATTTGCGGGCTGGGAATGTAGCTCAATAGTAAAGCTTGTGCTTAGCGTTTGAGAGGCCTTGGGTTCAATCTCCAGGGCCGAAAGCCCCACATACTAAAGACTTATTCTAATAGATATAACTAGGTGAGACCAAATCACTAGGTGGCCCTGTGGACTTAAAATGACCAATTGGAACTCAGGTTCTTTAATCCAGTTCTTCAACATGTAGGGTTTAAAGGAAACTGAAATTTTAGAGAAAAAAACTTGGTTATTTTGCATTTTACTTTCCTCAAAATCCCAGAGCATAGTAAGCAGTGGCTGCAACTCAACTCCCTTTAGTAGGGAGGGTGCTGTATCTCCTTATTGCCTAAGGAAGTCCATTCTTTGTCCAAAGTCCTAGTTTATTGTTTATTTGTTGCATCTGAGGGTGTGCACTGCAGCTCCAGCTCTTCTCCTCTCCCTGTCTGAGCTGCTCACAGGGATCGTAAACTCAGTGCAGTAATAACTTAAAGATACAAAATTTAAGGAAAAGAAGACATTTTATTGGACACTTTATTGGCAAGGGGAAAAAGGAGAAGATAGTTACGCTAATAAATCAGGGTAGGGAGCTCCGGAAAGATGGAGGATTTGTTCCCAGCTGCTTTTACTGGGTGCCTGGGTCCTTCCCCCTACCTGGAAGTTGTCAAAACCTGATTGGTTCCCTGGCCTATCATAGATGGATCCCAGGCCCCAAGACCCTAAGCCTGCACGCCATTGTTTTCATGCACATTTTTAAGTGGTCCCACTTCTTGTCAGGTCCTATCTCTGGAATTATGGGTTAATTAGAAGAGGCCTTACATTCAAGGTTGAGTTAGCAATTAAGGAAGGGGCTAGTGCACTAATATAATGGCCCCAGAGTAGAAATACACACACACACACACACACACACACACACACCTGTATATAGATCTATAGGTGTGTTTGCTTTTATAGCTTTCTTTCAATTGGCTGCCCCTCGTCTCCTTTGCATTTTATTGGAAGTGAGTGAGTGGCATCTACCTTGGTTTTGAGCCCCTGGCTTCCCCTGTGCCTTGCCTGTCTACCTGTCCCCCCCAACCCTTTGTCTTGCTAATTGGTTTCTTCAGTGAAGCTTTAACTCTTTCTAGTCAGGATTACCCAGAAAGCCCAGGGCCCTTATTGTATCTTTTTTCCTGCCTACAGACCTCAGACCCCTTTCCTTTATTTATTTAGGTTTTTGTTTTTTTGTTTGTTTTTTTTGAGACAGGGGTCTCTCTATATAGTTCAGACTGACCTTGGACTCACTATGTAGCCCAGATTGTCCTTGAACTCATGACAATCCTCCTGCCGCAGCCTCCCCAGTTCTTGGATTATAGATGTACCACCATGCCCGGCTTATCTTTTTTATCAGTGTGGCTGGTCATCCAGCTCTATCTTGGGCCCTTCTACTAGCTTAGCTGCCTTACGCATAAGCTAACTAAATGAACTGTTTTCTAAACCAGATGCCAGCCTGAGGAGTCGAGAATACAAAAGGGTAGTTGCCATTGAGCTCTTGGCCAGTGTTCCCACTTTCAGAGTGGGCTGCTCTCGTCCTGTAGAGTATGCTTATTTTTCTACTTTTACTTGGCCCAAACTCCCTCTGTAGAGCCCATTCTTTTCCTACCTTCAGTAAATGTGGATCTTTGCCACTGTTTATGCTTGTTTCGTTCTATTCTTTGTTTGGGACAGAAAGAACCCAGAAATTACCTAAAGAGACTCCAGTATCCCAAAACCTGGTAACAGTGGGATTATAGGGATGTGCTATCAGGTCTGGCAATATTTTTTAATTTTAATAGGACTAGGTTCCATCTTAGCAAGTTTGAAAATAATAGAAAAAGGTTATAAAAGAAACTAAACTATTAAGTCTTCCATTGAGACAAAAATTATACACAATATTTGATATATTTTCTGTCTTTTTTCCTTTACTGAGACAATACTGTATATTAAATGTTATATTCTTATATCTCCACTGTCAGGAAAAATTGTAAAAGGATTTTTTTTAAAAAAAGATCACTTAATATCCTGTCTTCTGTCTCTGCTAACTGATAGCAATGCAAATGACTCCAGTTCATAGATATGTAAATGGATTCCTGTTGGGTGCAGAGACAAATGATGTCCGCAATTCCCAAGTGGATAGAGTCAGTTTTGTATCTATTTGTAAATTCATTAAAGGGCTCCTGCCTGACCTATTCATGTGGGATTCTTTGAATTCCCTTTTGAACTGGTTATCATACTTTACTGGCTTCTTCATTAATTGATGATTTAAATTAAATCTTGATGAGTATTCATTTTATATGCATGTGAGAATCAAAATTTTACCTTTAAAAATATTATCATTTAACACAACTAACATTATATTGTAAACGTTTCTATTTTTAAAATTATTCATGAATATACATGTTAATAATTCTACAACATGCCATTGTGTGGATGACAATATACCCACCCATCCTCTAGTGTTCAAATGTTCTACTGTTTTTCATACAGTCAGTATTTAGATTGTTTATATTTTTTTCTCTTCTTTTCTTTTTTGGTACCGGGGATTGAACTTGGGACCTTGCGCTTGCGAGGCAGGCGGCGGAACCACTGAGCTAAATCCCGGCCCTCTTCTTTTCTTTTTATAAAAAGAATATAACAAAGGTCTTTGTGCATAAATCCATGTCCACATTCCCCCTCTTAGAATAGACTTCTATGAATAAAACTACTGAGTTGAAAGTTGTTATAATACGTTTGAGTCTCTCAAAATATACTGCTGAACTACTTTCTGGTAAGAGATACTTGCATCAACAGTTGTGAAGTTATTTTTCTCATTAAACTCTCACCAACATTTAACATTATCGCTTAGGAGCTTTAAGAAGTTAATAGGCAAATGACATCTTATAGTTTTTAAAATTCTAGGGCCGGGGATTTAGCTCAATGGTTCCACTGCCTGCCTTGAAAGCTCAAGGTCCCAAGTTCGATCCTCGGTACAAAAAAAAAAATTCTAGTAAAAACACATAAAATACATAAAATTTTCCATCTTAACTATTTTTAAGTGTAGAGTTAAATAGTGTCAAATACACATTCCTCTGTAACAAATCTTTAGAACCTTTCCATCTTGCAAAACTGAAACTCTACATCCATTTAATAACTCTCCCCTTCCCCTCCTATTAGTCCCTGGTAACTGCCATTTCGCTTTCTGTTTCTATGAATTTGACTACTTTAGAGACCTTATATAAGTATTTGTCTTTCTGTGATTGGTTGATTTCACTTAGCATAATGACCTTAATATTCACACATGTTGTAGCATGTGACTAGATTTCCTTACTTTTTAAGACTCAGGGCTATTCCATTATACATACATAGCACACTTTGTTTATTCATGTATCCATCAGTGGGTATTCGTGTTACTTCCACTCTTGGCTATTATAAACAATGCTGCTGGAAACATGGGGCTGAAAATATTTCTTCAACACCCTACTTTCAATTATTTTATTTTATTTTATTTTATTTTTGGGGAGGGGTACTGGGGATCGAACTCACAACCTTGTGCTTATGAGGCAGGCATGGTGCCACTGAGCTAAATATCTAGCCCCACTTTCAATTATTTTAGATATTAAAGTATACTCAAAAGTGGGATTGCTGGGGCTGGGGATTTAGCTCAGTGGTTCCGGCGCCTGGCTTGAAAGTGCAAGGTCCTGAGTTTGATCCCCGGTACCAAAAAAAAAAAGTGGGACTGCTGGATCATATTGTAATTCTATTTTTGATTTACATCACACTGTTGTCCAGAATTAATGCACCTTGTCAGAACTCCACCATAGTGCCCAGGGGTTTCAGTTTCTCATGTCCTCATCAACATTGGTTATTTTCTGGGTTTTCTTTTATGTAGTAGCCTCTTAATGAGCTTGGGCTTTGATTTGTACCTCCCTAATGATTATTGATGCTATCTTTTCATGTACTTCTGGCTAGCTGCATAATTTCTTTGAAGAAATGTCTATTTAAGCCCTTTGATTATTTTTCAGTGGGTATATTTTGTTGTTGAATTGTGGGAGTTCTTTTTGTATTCTGGACATTAACCCTTTACCTGACATGTGGCTTGAGAATATTTTCTCATATTCTACAGGCAGGTTATTATTTCACTGTTGACTTGTCCTTTGATAAACAAGAAATTTTAAGTTTGATAGGGTCTGAAGTAGACAAATGGGATTTGTTTTATCTTTATTTAATTTCCCATGATTTTGAATTATTTTAATGTTTACAATGAAGTCACATTTTACCCAGATAACTGCTAAGGTTAAAAAAATATTCTGTTGCTTTTTTTTTACACTGTTGTATTTTTATTTTAGTCCTGGGGATTGAACTTGGGACCTTGAGCTTGTGAGGCAGGAGCCAGAACCACTGAGCTAAATCCCCGGCCCCTCTACCGTTCTATTTTTTAAATGATAATTACTCAGTAACCTGATCTCACAGCTTACAAATAGATGATAACTCATAGCTTGAAAACACTGCCTTAAATAACACATAACATAGTAATAGTATCTTCTATAGCTGATATTACCTATTCCCCTAAATCTTTCTCAGTGCTTTTCTGTGGAACAAAATAAATTCTGCAATTTATTCCTTAAAGCTAAAGTAAAGCCATCCAGCTCATGCCTTCCTCAGGATTGGGGATTGAACCCAGCACCTCACACCTGTGAGGTAAGTACCCTACCACTAAACTACACCCCCCACTTCATCATCACTTGTTTGTTTGTTTGTTTGTTTAGAGACAAAGTCTTGCTATTTAGTTCAGGCTGACTTTGAACTCACTATGTAGCCCAGGCTGGACTTGATCTCACAGAAATCCTCCTGTCTCTCCCTCCTATATGCTGGGATTACAAGTGTGTGCCACCACATCTAGCCACCACCCCTATATAAGACCATTTGAACAGTGGTCTTCAATGCCATGACACACACTTATGGAGAATAAGTGTTGAGTCATTTTCCTCATTTTTTTCTTGAACATTCACAATTGTATTTGCATAAATTAAATGAAGTTGCTACTTGTAATTCCAAATCTAGAAATTGTACATATCTTTTGGCCATTTGGAGCATCTAAATTTTTCTCATCAAGCTCATATATGTGTCAGGTAAAAGGCCGAAGACCAAGACCAGACCAGGCCACAACAAGCCTTTAATAGGGGAATAGATCTGCCGGGCTGTCTCTGAACAAAGGAGAGACAAAAGTAATATGGCTGGGGCAGGGAGAGTCTTTTATAGAGACTGGGGTGGGACTTATAGGGTCTGAGGTGGGGTTGAGTGAGGTAGTGACTAGGGAATGGAGGAGCCAGTGACGTCACTAGGTGGTAGGAGGTGATCGAGTATTAAGTTACTCTCTAGGCGGGAACAGGGGCATGCTGGGAAGAAGGGTTTATTCTTTGGTGGGAGCAACCATCTTGGCATGACGTCACACAGGGGAGGGGTCAAGGCACCATAGAAAGAGGGCAGCTGCTATCCATAATAGCTGCTGAGGTAGTGGGAGACCTATCAATATGCACCCTAAACTTTGAGAGACTAAGAATAAAAATGGATTATATATAACAATAGAACTTTGTCTCACAGCTGGGCAACACCCTTTTTAGTGTATGTGCTGCCGAAGCGAGCACTGGGCAACACCCTTTGTAGCAACCCACACATAATGGTAAGGACTTGGTTAAGGACTTCTGCTACCTTTACCTGCTCCTGGCAGCTTCCAATCAGCAAAAGCAAAATATTCTCCCCTCGCCAATCACCCAAAACATTTTGATTCTGCTTAGCTAGCCTCCAGCTTCCCTGTGCCAAAAACTCCAGGGAGAACATATATGAAACCTTTCTCTTTTGTTTGTTTGGTTTTGGGTTTTGGGGTTGTTGTGTGTGTTTGGTGATAAGGTCTTACTATGTAGTTCAGGCTAGGCTTGAGCTCACTATGTAATCTAGGCTGGCCTCAACTTTTGGTAATCCTCCTGCCTCAGTGTCCTGACTACTGGAATCACAGGCATGCACCACCACACCCTGCTAAATCTTCCTTTTTTTCTACTGTTAAACTTTCTCATTTGCTCTGCCAAAAGCAAGATGTGGTGGATGATTCCTTTGCTATACCAAGCTTGGATTCTCCTATAAGTAGGTCTTCATTTCCACATGGTATGTGCTGCAAATTCTTTCTTTTTCTTAATTTTTATTAGTACATGTTTGTAGTACATAATGATTACATGCTTTGTGAGGAATTGGCACATATACAAAATACATCTCAATTCTTTTGCAAATCATTTTCATACTTGGTTGCTTATCTTCAATTTTTTTAGTCTTCAATTTTTAATGATTTTTTTTTTTTTTTTTTTTTGGTTCTGGGGATCGAACTCAGGACCTTGTGCTTGCATGGCAGGCGCTGGAACCACTAAGCTAAATCCCCAGCCCTTAATGATTTTTAATGACAGTATGATTTTTTTATAATGCTCAACATACATGATTTAAATTTCAACTTTTTGGTAGTCTGACTTTATGTTGCTCTTTTGTTTGGCAAATGCTTCTTTAAAGATGATAGGTTGAATACATATATTAGTCTTTGCTCTTTCCTTAGATCCATGGTATGGGGAAAATAAGGACTTAAACCCACATAGAAATAGCAAAGAAAATGAGTAGGCATTCCTCCTAAACAGCTGATTTCCAGAATACTAGCCAGAATTGTATTTTCAAGGCAAGAAATTGGAAATGTCTTCCTTGAATAATGATAATAGCAATAGCTAATGCTTATTTAATGCTTACTGTGAGCCAGATATTGTTTTATATAGGTTAACTCATTTATTTCTCACATTAACTCTATAATAAACGAATGATGAACTGTGAATTTGAACTCAAGCAGTCTTAAAAACTGCCTACTGTCTCTTCTTTAGGGAAGACCTAATGACACTGACATCAAATGTTTCCTACAAAATGGCCTATCCTCTATAAAGAACCCCCAGTTCAAAGGACCCCCCTCACACCCAAAACTTCCTATCAGTTTCCTATTGCTACTGGGTTCAGTCTCTAGTACCACAATAACAACAACAGCAACAACAACAAAAAACCTAGAGGATTGCTCCTTCTTATTGTGAATTATATATGATGGAATACTATATGTATATAACAATTTATCTCCTAACCTGTTGATGGATATTTGGGATGTTTCCAGTTTTTCTATTTAATACAAATAATCTTAAAGTATTAATATAGAGGTCACTATCAGGTATGGATTAGTCCATGAGATTACTGTAGTTATTTCCATAAAGCATTTGACTCAGTATGATCCATCAACTCATTATGAGTCATTACTTTGAAATGTTAGGATAATTTAGATTCATTTACCCCTAAACCCACTGGTTAATATATTTACAAGTATTGCTTTTTTTGATTGTGGTAAAATATACTAACTGCATACAAGTGGTGGACATAGACCTACTTCCCTGAGGGTGACAGCTGTGCTTTCCAAGCAGAGCACTGGATAGAGGAGATCATCTCTGGTCTTGGCCTCTTCTAGAACTTGTACCCTACTGTTGGGCTGGGGTGAGGGCAAACTGTGTCCCACCCAGTATTCTGGGCATGCTGCCCTGAGGTAAAGATGTCATGTGAATAGGACTGGGTATAAGAAGAGAACCTCCATATTCATGTCTGTCCACACTCGCCTAGAATTTCTCCTCTGCAACGCAGAGCTGGAAAGGTACTCTAGTGTTGCCTGGTAGTGGCGGGGTGGTGGTGGGAGGGAGCCACACCTACCTAGAGTGGCTTCCATCAGACAGAGCTGATGGGGGAATAAGAGGGAGGCAGTTCCAGTGTCACAGACTCCGTGTTATCACACCAACATTTAGTAGATGATCTTGAATAAATGTTTCTTAATTTTCTATATGCCCTTAGGACAATTTTCTAGAGCCTTTAATTTTTTAAAAATAACTATTATCAAACGCACACACATACAAAAATTTAAAACCATTCAAAGAAGAACAATGCAAGGGGAAAAAAACTATGATAATATTCTAATACAGTAGAACTCAACCAAAATAAAACTGAAAAGCACTTAAACATTTTTCTATATAATTCAAAAAAGCACCTCAAGCACCAACAAGACACCAGAGGATGTGATTTGTTTCAGAAAGGTCCCTCAAACCAACATTGAACAAATAATGATCTGGAAAAAAAACTCCAGTTAGTTAGTGGACTCCACATAAGCCAAACTTCTGCCTAATTTAAATTTCAAAACAGTCATGACACGCAGTGGAAACACAATCCGAGAAATATGTTATTAGGCCATATTCATCCATGTGTATCCTTAATTACACATTCAGTTTCTCACACTAGAGAAATTATTGGGTATTGATACATATGTGTCCTATTTATTTCACTTAAGAGGATGGCCTCAATATGCATCCATTTAGCTATCAATGTCTGTAGTTTCTCTTTCTTTATGACTGAGTAGTACTCCATTTTATTAAAAAAACCACATCTTCTTCATCCAGTCTCCAGTTGATGGGCACTTGGGCTGTTTCCAAGCTTTTGCTATTACGAACTGTGCAGCTATAAACATGGATGCACATATATTGCTGTGATAAGATTCTTTTAATTCTTTTTGAAGATACCCAGCAGGGGGATAGCTGGGTCGAATGGGACCTCTAAGCCTAGTTCTTTGAGGTATGCCCATACTGATTTCCACGGTGGTTGCACCAATCTGCGCTCCCACCAACAATGGAGAAGGGTTCCTTTCTCCCCACACCCCTGTCAGCATTTGTTTTTAGATGATTTTTTAATAGCAACCATTCTTTCTGGGGTGAGGTGGAATCTCAGTGTTGTTTTCATCGGCATCTCTCGAATAACTAGTGATGTTGAACATTTTTTGGTATATTTATTTGCTGCTTTTACTTGTTTGTCTGAGAAATGTCTGTTCATTTCAGATGCCCATTTTTGAATCGGTCTTTGAATTTGGGGGGGGTCTGATTTTTTTCAGTTCTTTCTATATTCTTGATAGTAGTCCTTTGTCTAAGGTACAGTTGCTGAAAATTTTTTCCCACATTGTAGGTTGTCTCTTAGCTCTGTTGGTGGTTACTCCTGCAGTCCAGAAGCTTTTTAATAAGATAAGATCCCAGTTGTCGATTCTCTGTGCAAGTTCCCATGCCACTGAGGTTTTATTCATAAAATCTTTTCCTATAGCAATATCTTCAAGAGTTCTAACTTATCTTCCAGCAAATTTAGTGTTTCTGTCCTAATATTTAAATCTTTAATCAACTTCAATCTTAATTTAGTGCATGGTGATAGGCATGAGTCAAGTTTTAATCTTTGGCAGGTTGAAATCCAGTTTTTCCAACACCATTTATTAAATAGGCTATCTTTCCTCCAATGAGGATGGTTGGCTCCTTTGTCAAAGATGAGGTGGCTGAGCATATCTGTAGTTTTTTCTGCATCTTCTAATCTATTTCACTGATCCTCAGGTCTGTTTCTTTGCCAATACCATGCTATTTTTATCACAGTAGCTTTGTAGTATAGTTTCAAGTTGTGGATTGTGATACCCCCAGCCATGTCTCTGTTGCTCAAAATTTCTTTTACTATTCTAGGTCTCTTCTGGTTCCAAATTAATTTTTGGATTGTTTTCTCTAGTTCTGTGAAATATATTGTTGGAATTTCAATTGGGATTGCATTAAACCTATATAATAGTTTTGGAAGTATGGCCATTTTCACAATATTGGTTCTTCCTATCCAGGAACATGGGATGTCTTTCCATTTTCTTATATCTTCCTCGATCTCCTTTTTCAAAGTGCTATAGCTTTCAGTGTACAGGTCTTTTGCTTCCTTTGTTCGATTGATTTCTAGATATTTCATTTTTTTGGATGCTATTGTAAAAGGAATTGTTTCCCTAATTTCTCTCTCAGTGAGTCTATTATTTGTATATAAAAAGGCTATTGTTTTTTGAGTGTTGACCTTATATCCAGCTACTCTATTGAATCTGTCAATTAAGTCTAGAAGTCTTTTGGCAGAGTATTTTGGATCTTCTATGTAAAGTATCATATCAGCAAATAATGATAGTTTAAATTCTTCCTTTCCTATTTTTATTCCTTTTATTTCTTTCTCTTTTCTAATTTCTGTGGCCAATGTTTCAAGAACAATATTAAACAGGAGTGGTGATACTGGGCATCCTTGTCTTGTTCCTGATTTTAGCATGAAAGTTTTCAGTTTTTGACCATTTAGTATGATGTTGGCTGTTGGTTTTTCATAGATAGCCTTAATCAAGTTGAGATAAAGACCTTTTATTCCAATTTTCTGTAGAGTTTTTATCATGAATAGGTGTTGGATTTTGTCAAATGCCTTTTCTGCATCTATTGAGATAACCATATGGTTTTTGTCTTTGGGTCTGTTAATATAGTGTATTACATTTATTGATTTATGAATGTTGAACCATCCTTGCATCCCTAGGATAAATCCGACTTGGTCAGGGTGTATGATCTTCTTGATGACCCTTTGTATTCTGTTTGCCAGTATCTTGTTGAGGATTTTTGCATCAATCTTCATTAGGGAGATTGGCCTGTAGTTTTCTTTTTGGGTTGGGTCTTTCCCTGGTTTTGGAATCAAAGTAATACTTGCTTCCAGGAATGAATTTGGAAGCTTTGCTTCCCTTTGAATTTCCTTGATGACTATTTTCAGGGCAAAGACAGCTGGAACCTGTATTAGAGCCTTGCGGAGTTCGGCCATGGGGCGGGGGGAGGGGGGGGTGCTCAATTTGGGACTTGCAGCTGGAAGTCTGTCTGAATCTCATGGGCCTGTTACTGTCATACTGGGACTCATTGACTTATAACTGACAGTACCAAAAACAAAAATGAAAAGACATTTAAGCAAGTCACAAACCCAGGCTTGCACCCCACAAAAGGCAATTTCTGGGGAAAACGAGGTGGAAAAGTCTGATAATCAACCACCTGGACATCCTGAACTGATAACACAGGAAGTAACAAAACAGATGAATGAAGCTCTAGAAAAATTCAAAACAGAAATAATCTCCCAGATATCTACAGAGATGGTGAACAGAGTGAAAGATAATTAGAGGCTCTAGAACAGAAACAGATAAAAAAAATAGATGAGCTCAGAAATATGCTGGAAACCATGAATGCCCAGCATAAGAAACAAATAGAAACCATGATCACCCAACATAAGAAAGAAATGGAATCCATGAAACAGATTCAAACAGATATTCAGGAAATTAAAAACTCCATTGATTGCATGCATAGCAGATTGAGGGAATGTGAAGATAGAATATCAGATATAGAAGACAGGATTGTTGTTAAGGACCATGAAAACAGAGATTTCTTAAAAAATAGTAAGGGACCATGAGAAATCAATCCAGCACCTGCTAGATGATGCAAGGAAGAATAACATAAGACTGATAGGAGTCCACGAAAAAACAGGAGAAAATACAATTGATATAAAAAAACTGTTCGTAGAAGTAATAGTAGAAAACTTCCCAGACAGAGGTGGAGAATTGGACATTCAGACAGGTGAGGCATATGGAACTCCAATTAGCCACGATCAAAAAAAATCTACACCTAGACACATAATAATTAAGATCCCAGAAACCCAAGAGAAGAACAAAATCCTACAGGCAGTTAGAGAAAAGGAACAAATCATCTATAAAGGAAAGCCTATCAGAATCATGGCAGATTTTTCAACACAAGCTCTCAAGTCAAGGAGAGCCTGGAGTGAAGTATTTCAAGCCCTAAAAGAAAATAACTTCCAATCTAGATTGTTGAATCCTGCAAAATTATCTTTCAAAATCGATGGGGAAATTAGATACTTTCACAACAAAGAACACCTGAGAAATTTCATGAATACCAAACCAGCACTCCAAACAATCCTAAGCAATATCGTAGGAAAAAGACAATGAAGATCACAACTCCATGAGGCCCAACAGACGGAAGCCACCAGGCAAGGTAAGAAACTAAAGTGAAAGGAAAAAAAAACAAAAACAAGAAATAAAAAAATCACCAATAGTAAAATATCATGACAAGGATGAGTCAATATCTATCAATTATAGGGCCGGGGATTTAGCTCAGTGGTTTTGCCACCTGCTGTGCAAGCGCAAGGACCCAAGTTCGATCCCTGGTACCAAAAAAAAAAAAAAAAATCTATCAATTATAACTATCAATGTTAATGGTCTCAATTCACCAATCAAAAGAAACAGACTGAGAGAATGGATTAAGAAACAAAATCCAACAATATGCTGTATACAAGATACACACCTAACTCAAAAAGAAATACATAGACTGAAAGTAAAAGGATAGAAAACAGTTCTCTACACCACAGGAACCCAGAAAAAAACAGGGGTAGAAATTCTATTTGCAGACAAACTAGATTTCAAACTAAAATTAATTAAGAGAGACAAGGATGGTCACTACATCCTTGTGAAGGGAACAGTCCAAGAGGAAGAGATGACAATCATACATATATATGCACCAAATATGAATGCCCCTAACTATACAAAACAAATATTAATGGACATGAAAAACCAAATAAGCTCTAATACAATTATAGTGGGGGATCTCAATATCCCTTTATCACAATTAGACACATCATCTAGACAAAAAATTAACAACAAATTCTAGAATAGAACCAAGCTACTGAACAAATGGACTTAATAGATGTTTACAGAGTGTTCCACCCCACAGAATCAGAATGCACATTCTTTTCGGCTGCACATGGGTCATTCTCTAAAAGACCACATGGTACCTCACAGGAAATGTCTAAGTAAATGTAAAAGAATTGAAGTTACCCTCTGTATATTTTCAGACCATAGTGCAACAAAATTGGAGATCAATGACATAAGAAACTGCAAAACTCCCACAAACACATGGAAATTAAATAACACCCTCCTGAACAACCAATGGGTCACAGAGGAAATTAAAGAAGAAATTAGACAGTTTCTACAAGTAAATGATAATACCAGTACAACATACAGGAATCTATGGGACACAATGAAAGCAGTTCTACATGGGAAATTCATAGCAGTGAGTGCTCATATTGGGAAAACAGAGAGAACTCAAATAAATAACCTAATGCAGAACCTCAAGCTCCTAGAAAAAGAAAAGCATAACAAACCCAAAGCTTGTACAAGAGAGGAAATTATAAAGATCAGAGCACAAATCAATGTAATGGAGACTAAGAGAACAATACAAAACATTAATGAATCGGAGAGTTGCTTTTTCAAAAGAATAAATAAAATAGATAAACCCTTAGCCAACCTTATCAAAAAAAGGAAAGAAAAGGCTCAAATCCATGCAATCAAGAATGAAAAAGATGAAGTCACAACAGATCCAGGAGAAATCCAAAGCATTATCAATTCTTACTTCAAGAACCTGTGCTCTAATAAAATGGAAAACACAGACGAAATGAGCAGATTCCTAGATACATATGAATTACCAAAGTTAAATGAAGAAGATACAGAAATTCTAAACACCCCAATTGCAATGATTGAAATTGAAAATGTAATAAAAAATTTACCAACAAAGAAAAGCCCAGGTTCTGATGGCTTCACTGCTGAATTCTACAACATATTTAAAGAACTATTGCCATTACTCTTTAAACTCATCTAGAGCCTTTAATTTTTAAAAACTATTTTTACCAATTATGAAACATGTTTCCCTAGGAAGTAAGTAATCCACAGTTTATTTATTTTTGTTTGTTTTTTGAGACAGGATCTTACTATGTAACTCAGGCTGACCTTAAACTCATTGTGTAGAGCCCAGGCTGGCCTTGTACTTGCAGCGATCTTCCTGTAATCCTGTGTCATGCCTGTAATCTTGGCACTTGGAAGGCTGAGGCAGGAAGATTGCCATGAGTTCAACCATAGCACTGTACTGCATAGCAAGACCCTGTCTCAAAAAGCAAAAAACAGGGCCGGGGATTTAGCTCAGTGGCGTGACGCCCCTAACAAGCCTGCCTCATAAGCTCATGGTCCTGAGTTCAATCCCCAGTACCAAAAAAAAAAAAAAAAAGAAAAAAAAAAAAAGAAAGAAAGCTCTTTTTCACTTTTTTCTGTTCTTTTTTTAAGTGATATATCCAGAATATTGCTTTATACCATCAATTCATAGAGATCCTCCTCATTCCTTTAATAGAAGCAGAATATTTCACTGTGTGGATGTATCGTAGATTATTAATTCATTCCCTTATACAGCTCCACTACTTTACTGTTAGAAACAATACTGTTATACAGAATACACTTGTCAACAAAAGACAGGCTCTCCATTGTGAGAAAAAGAAAAGTTTATTCCTTGGAACAGAGACTAGAAATCAGGAGATTTTAGCAGCTAGCTGGGAAAAGTTGAGTTTATCATATCCACGTGTGGATGGACTGACAAAGGAAGAGAGATAGTGGTAGCTATCTGGGAGAGATTTCATCCCTGAGAGGATGGACTAACACCAGGGGAGAGAGATATTAGCAATTAACTAGGAAAGGAATTAGGCTTATTTAGGTATTGAAGGGGCTAAGGAATCTGGGGTGACATATTTATGACTTAACTCCCCAAGGATGGTCTGGACAGATATGTATACAATTACTAGACTTTTTGGCATTGTAAGCCATATTTTTTAGTCCATTTGCCTCACTTACTGGGAAGCTGCTGGTATTTGTTAAAAGCAACCTGTTGTTTTTCCTGTTGATTTAGGGCAGGGCTGAGAAATACTGCAGTGCATTGCCCTGTCTGCATGCCTCATCCTGAGTGGAGGTGTATATTCAGAGTAACTCCTGGAATGGCATTGCTGGGCAGCAGGTATCAGTATATATATTTTGTCAGATATTGCTAAATCCTCCTCTAAAGTAGTTGTGCAAATATTGATTCTTACTACTAATATATGAAAGTACTTGCTTCCCTGCACTCTTACCAACTGGATGTGTTATTATACATTTTTGTTTTTTAATTTTTGCCAATCTGGTAAGTGAGAAATGGTATCTCACTGTAGTTCAACTTGTTTTTCTGTAATTATGAATGAGATTGAACATTTTTACATTCTTTTCTTCCTTCCTTCCTTTTATTTATTTATTTATTTATTTTTGAGATAAGGTCTCACTAAGTTCAGGCTGGCCTTGAAATCTGATTTTCCTGCCTCAGCCTCCTGAATGCTGGGATTACAGGTATTGCCACAATGCTTGGCTATCTTTACATATTTTAAAGATCATTTCAATATATTTTTATGAATTGTCTATATGTCACTTTTGTCCCCCATTATTATAGACAACTAAGTAAGGTATGTTACAAATGGTGTATGAGAGACTACCCAGACACAGGCTTTATGTGAGCAAAGGGCTGATTGATTCTGTGTGTGTGCTGAAATTGAAAAGGATGTCAGCAATTGGGTGGAGAAGAAGTTAATTTTTTATGGGGTTTGGGGATAGAGGTTGTAACCCTAAGGAATCTGGGATGAAATGCTTGGGGTCAAAGTTCCCAGGATGGTCAGTGCAGGTATGTAGAAAATATTGGACGTTTCAGCATTGGGGAGATTGTTTATCCTGTCCTAAATTTTCATTATGGCCATCTTTTCTGTTTACTGAGGGAAGCATGGCCCTTTAGAGGTTTTCTGTGTTTTGTGGAAGGTGGCATGTTTGCTGAGAGGTTCCCACTTGGGTCAGGCATGACATTCTTGTCTTTTTGTTGTTATGTACAGAGAGGGGCAGGAAAGTGGGCAGTGTTTATCATGACTACTTTGTGCATGGCAAATGGGCCAGTGTGGGCAGCCTAATTGAGAGAGAGATCTTGGGGAATAGGGGTATAATAAAGAGTGGTCAGGGTCAGCATTTGTCAGTTGGTGATTGCCTGAATGTGGTCCTGTAAAAATTGTGAGAAGAGTCCAAGGAGGCATGGCCAAAAGAGAAGGAAGAGAATGATACAGACAAGAGGTCCAGTCAATGCAAGGAGCCATGGCCCCAGCCCCAAATATCAGTCCAAGAGTCAGACAGGTGATGTCTAATTTCTAAGGCTTTTTCTGTTAGTTTCTTAGCTGTGTCTTGAACTATGCTTGCCTGGTTGATATAAAATCAACATTCTTCTCCTAGGAAGATGCATAACTTGGCTTTCTTGGCTGTGAGAAGATCTAAACCTCTACAATTTTGGAGGGTTACTACTGCCCGGGAGTCTATCTGCTTCTGTAGGGTGAGAATGGACTCAACTATTTCTTTGAGGCAGTCAGAAAGATCTCAGGATAGGGAGTAATAGTAGATGACAGAGGTAGATAGACTTGCTATGCCTGCCCCTACATCAGTGGTGATACCCCAACCAGCAAGCAGGGGTATTAGTTGTATGGTTCTATGTTGTCAGACCTGGGCTCTAACAGTGACAGGCAGGTTCTGGTTTTCCAGAGCAATGTCTATTTTTGGGCTAAGGTAGGTCAGTGTGCAGGTGCTGGTCCAGTTAGTGGGGAGGCACAAGTAGGTGGAAGTCCCACAAAGGAAAAAGACACCTTGGCTGGGCAAACAGAATTGATTATAGATGTTAATGAAGTGTATGAGTCTCTGGTTTTCTTTTTCCCCAACACCCAGAGTACCTGCCAGAGCAGCACCTGTCAGGGGCTGAAAGGGCCAGTGGCAGGGGATTTGACTGGTGCCTATTCTGTTTTCCCATTGTAGGAAGAATCTTTTGGTGTCTATTAGAAGCCATTGTGAGGAGTGGTTAAAGGTAGGCAAAAGGAGACAATCTGAGCAAGTGTGGGATGTGTGGTCATGCATGGGAAATGGCAGCTGTTGAAGAACTCTGTCTATTGAGTGTGATGTAGTTATAACTTTGGGGGGCCTAGAAAAGTGGACAGGCTGAATGAGTACAGTCCCCAGCCACCTTTTTGGGACCTCTCTTGCCTCTCAGGAGCTAAAATCTCCCCTCTCAATAAATTATTTCCATTTTTTTTTTTTTTTTTTTTTGGTACCAAGGATCGAACTCGGGTACTGCACTTGCAAGGCAGGCAGTGGAACCACTGAGCTAAATCCCTGGCCTAATATTTCCTATTCTTAACCTCCACTGTTTCTAGAATTCATTCTTTGATTTTAAAGAACATGAACTCCGTGTATCTGACATCTAACAGATTGGGAATTATATTTCCCCTCTGTCATATTTGGAGGTCCTATATAATTTCCAATATCACCAATCTCTGTCCCTCGCACGCTCTCTCTCCTCCCCCCTCTCTTTGAGAAAGGGTTTCACTATGTAGTTCAGGCTGGCCTTGGACTTAGTGTGTTCCCCAGGGGGTCCTCAAATTTGCAGTGATCCTTTTGCTTCACTCCTCAAGTGCTGGGATTACAGGTGTGTCTCACCCTTAACTGTGTGATGGACAGGTATAATCCAGGCTCTTGTGCACAAAAACAGTGAATTGCAAAGTATACATTCAAATGACAAGTAGAAAGCTGCTACATGTATTGAAGATCATGGCAAGTTGTACTCAGGCCAAGTCCATGCAGACAAAAGACATGGCAAAAGAGAAAAGTGGTGACAAGATAGCAAAAGCACTACACATAGAGCACAGTACACAGAAGCATAAATCATTCCCATAAATCAGGCTTTTGGAATTTACAGGATAGGTACCTCAGCCCAAGTGTCTCCCCTGAATCTCTAGGTGTGATTGACAGGAATGATTCATAGGGTGTGGTATTATCTCACCACAGCACACATGCTCTCAACATGCATTCTTGTCCCAGAATTCACTCTGATCTTAATTATATGAATGACATGTAGTGCATATTTATGAACCTTTAATGAGGTTTAAGTAGGGTGAAGGTGACTGAGGGTAAGGCTAGGAGATTCAATGTATGTGCTCCCAAGTAGATCAGCAGAGATCTCCTGAGTTATTGTTATATAATTTTCTGCATTTCTTAGGACAATGGAAGCAGGAATGGCTCTAGGGTGCTGCTAAAAATTAAATGGGTGGAAGGGAGTGACTTCCTCAGCTCCATTGTTTCTGATTGTACTACCACCACACCCAACTCTCCTTTAATTTTTTATGGAGGTTTTTGGTCTTTATTCATCATCTTTAAAGAGTTTTTAAAAATTATTAATAATACTAGTTGTTTATAATATATGTTGCAAATATCTTCTTAGTTATCACATATCTTTTTATTTATGATTTATTTCTTATTTAAAAATGTATTTTGAGGCTGGAAGTATAACCCAGTATTAGAGTGCTTGTCTAGAATGTACAGAATCCTGGGTTGAATCTTTAATATGACAAAAAAGTTTATTTATATGTGATCAAATTTATGAATCTTTTCTTTTATCTACATTTTTTTCACTCTTTAAATTATTTATGCTTTGGATTTCTCATATAAGAGAAACCATGTGATATTTAAGTACCATAATGTTTCAAGGTACACCCATTTTTTAACAAGTGATTGTTTGTTGCGACAGTGTGGTACTCCATTGAGTACAAATGCCACATTTTCTTTATCTTTTCATCTGTCAATAAACATATAGGTTACTTCCAAGATTTACCAATTAAGAGTTGTGTTGCTATAAACATGAGTATGCATGTATCACTGTTATCAGGTCGCTTGTTTCAAAAAAGTGGATTGCCAGGGCTGGGGATTTAGCTCAGTGGTTTCGCCACCTGCTGCACAGGTACAAGGACCCGAGTTCAATCCCTGGTACTAAAAAAAAGTGGATTGCCAACTAAATATTACTGGGTTCTGGATTGCTTGCCTCTCATTCTGGAATTGGATTCCAGGTTCTTCTAACCTTGAACAAAGAATTGAATGAAACTATTATAGCCAGTTAAGTTAGGTAAAAAATATTATAGGCAGTCAGACAGGACTAGGCCCTTGAAGAAGTCAGTGCAGAAGATAAAAACACATTAAAACTGTAGATGTGGGCACATTTGTTGAAGACCAGGCTGCAAGACAAAGATGAAATGACAACACCTAGTTCCCCAGGGATAAACAATAATGATTGAGCTGGGCATGGTGGGGCATGCCTGTAATCCCAGCACTCAGGAGGCTGAGGCAGGAGGATCACTGTGAATTTGAGGCCAACCTAAACTATGTAGTGAGTTCAAGGCCACCCTGAACTACATAGTGAGGCCTTGTCTCAAAAAAAATTTAATATTCTTTAAATAAAATTGATAAACTTTATCAAAAAAAGGAAAGAAAAGGCTCAAATCCATGCAATTAAGAATGAAAAAAGTGAAGTCACAACAGACCCAGCAGAAATCCAGAGGATCATCAAAAAAAAAGTTAATAGGCATCAATCACCTGGGTGTTGGACAAAGACTTCAATCCATCCCTTCCAGGAAAGGTCCTTGTTCTTTTCATGTACCCTTGCTAAGTGACTTGCTTACCCATTGGATCAATATTACTTAAATGACTATACTTATAATCTTATTGGTTGACCATAGTTTTGTCCCACCTTATGCCCACCTCATGATTTTGTACCCACCTTGTGATTTTGCTCTATAAAACTTCTTTGAGAAGTGGGCTCCTGGGCAACCCACTTTCTGGGTCATCTTCTATCTTAGGAGCTATCTTTCCCTCAATAAATATTTCCTACTCTTAACCTCCATTGTTCCTAGAATTCATTCTTCAATTTTAGAGAACGCAAACCCAGCATATCAGACATCTAACAGGTTGGGAGCTATAGTGTTTCCTTTGTATCATTTGGAGGTCCTTATATCATACCTATATCAAAATGAGTACTGGTGGTTTAGCTCAGTGGTGCCCTGACTGCCTTGCAAGCACAAGGTCCTGAGTTTGATCCCTGGTACCACAAACAAACAAACAAACAAACAGCAGTGGCAAAGTTTATTCAAGAAAGTAAAAGTGAAGAGTGAGGGAGAAACTGGCTCTGCAGAGAGAGCTTGAACTAAGTAAATAGAAAAAGAGGGTAAGAGGAAAGCTAAAAATACATGTGGTGTCTAGGAAATGAAGCATGGGCTATCATGTATAGTCATGATAGCAAAGTCTTCATGGCATCAGTGTGTCGTTTTATGTTGTCTAAATCTGGAGGAAACCCATGAGAACTTCTACATCCAGGTCCTGAGAGACAGTGCTTGGATCCCATGCCTCAGGCTGAGTTAAGGTCTAGGCCGTCCTATTGAATGCCTGCTTGAGTTCTCACAAAAAGTCCATGTGCAGGACTTTGGGAGCTATTCTGCACATGTGTCCCAAATCTTGTAGTTAACAGGTCAGCCCTACTTTCTCAGCTAGCTTTTGCCACTCTACTCCTTATCTCGTTACTGTAATATGATACCTTCAGCTCTTTTGGGAGGATACCTACAATAGAATAGCTGGGTTAAATGGAATTTCTATTTTTAGTTTTTGAGGCCTCTCTATACTAACTTCCATAATGGTTGTACTAGTTTACATTTGCACTAACAATGTAGAATCGTTCTTTTTTCTCTCAGCTTCACTAGCATCTGTTATTATTTGATTTCTTAATGATGATGGCCATCTTTCTGGAAAGATGGCATCTCAGTATTGTTTTAATTTGCATTTCTCTAGTGGCCAGCAATGTTGAATGTTTTTTCATGTATGTTTTGACCATCTGTACTTCTGAGAAGTGTCTGTTCATTTCACTTGCCCATTTTTTGTTTAGGTCTTTTATTTTGGGAGGATCTGATTTTTTCTGAGTTTTTATATATTTTAGGTATTAGTCTTCTACCTGAGGAATGGCTGGCAAAAATTTTTCCCATTCTGTAGGTTGTCTCTTCACTCTATTGATTGTTTCCTTTGCTATTAAAAGATTTCTAATTTGTTTTAAATCCTGTTGGTTGATTCTTGATGTTATTTCTTTCTCTCTTTTTTTGTACTGGGGATTGAACTCCAGACCTTGTGCTTTCGAGGCAGGCAGAGGAACCACTGAGCTAAATCCCCGGCCCTCAATATTGTTTCTTGTGCATTTGGGGTTCTGTCAAAATTTCTTGCCTCTACCTATGTCTTCAAAAGTCTTACCTATTTTATCTTCCAGAAGATCAAGCATTTCTGTTTTAATATTTAGATCTTTGGTTCAGTTTTATTTTAGTATAGTATATGGTGAGAGATATGGGTCTAGATTCAACCTGCTGCATGTAGGTAGCCATTTTCCCCATGATCATTTGTTAAAGAAGCTATCTTTTGGTCCCCTTTGTCAAAAATCATATGGCTGAATGCACCTGGGGTTGTTTCTGCATCCTCTATTCTGTTCCATTGACCTGCAATCTTTTCTTTTATTGCTCTTGAATTTTGACTTATAATCTGAAAGCTGATCTATTTATCTATCTATCTATCTATCTATCTATCTATCTATCTTTTTGTGGTACTGGAGAATTGAACCAGGGCCTTCACATTGAACTATATCTTCAGCACTTTTTATTTAATTTTTTGAGATAGGGGCTTGCTAAGTCACTAAATTGTCCAGTCTGGGCTTGAATCTATGATCCTCCTGCCTCAGCCTCATATTTTCCTGTAATACTTATAAGTTTCTCTTTTTTCCCCTACCAAACTCTCTGATGAGTTTATAGTTTATTCTTATGCATGGAGAGAGGTATCAATATAATGTCATCTTTTTTCAAATGGCTCCTCAGTTGTCCCTGTACCATTTATTTCAGTGATTTAAAATAATTTCACTTTATCATCTACAAATTTTTGTATCTATGAGGTTCTATTTGTGGGATTTCTATTCACTTCCACTGGTCAGCTAGTCTACTTATGTTCAGTACCAATTGCTTTAATTATAGAGGATTTATTGCATATTTTAATTTCTGGTAGGGTTAGGTCCCCATATTAGTTATTTTTCAGTTAGTTTTTAGAGGGGGCCTTCTTGCATGTTTGATTTTATATATTAATTTTAGTATAAACTTGTTGGTGTTTTATTAGGATTACATTACTCTTACACACTAACTTTGGGGGAATTGACATCTTCATGACAAGCATTTTTTCCAAAAAACAAAACAGAGGATGTCTTTTCATTTGAAGCAATCTATTATTTTCCCTATATTTTAAAGTTTTATTCTTAGAGGTGTTTTTTACATTTATTTTTACATACTTAATCTTATTTGTTGCTATGTTTCTTAGTTATTTTTCTCATTGCTGAGACAAAATACCCACTCCTACAAGTTAAAGGAGGAAAGATTTATTTCAGCTCACAGTTTGTAGAGGTTTCAGTCCATATGTGGCTGGCTCTAAGGCAGGGCAGCATGGCAGGGGGCCATCACAGAGGAGAAACAGTCCATGGCAGGGAAGGCAAGAGGCAGAAGGCAGTAGCAGGAAGCAGCAGCCTGCCTTCTTTCTGTCCCTTTGTATTCCATTCAGGAATACATGCCTATTCATTGGTGCCAACCACACTTAGGATGAGGCTTCCATTATTCATACCACACCCTTAATCCCAGTATCACACCCTTAATCCACATTCACACATCCTAAATCCAGCCACCTCCAAAAAGTCCCATCTATGAGCACATGAGGGTTTGGGGTGATATCTAGATATAAGCTGTAACATTCTGCCCCTAGCCTCCCAAAAGACTCATGCACGTTCCTTCATGAAAAATGCATTTAGTCCACCTCTAAGAGTGAAGTACTAACAGTTTCAGGGTTGATGACAAGTCCAAATCTAAAGTCTGTTTTGAGAGTTAAGGCAAACTCTTAGCTGCAAGCCCCTGTACAAATGAAAAGAAAGTTAAACGCTTCCAACATACTATAGCACAAGGTAAACATTCCCATTCCAAAAGGTACAAATAGAGAGATAGAAAGGAATGGGACAAAAGTGAGTCTGAAATCTATCAGGGCAAACATTAAATCCTGTAGTTCCATGTCCAGCATCCAAGGCTATCTGTGACAAGATGTAAACTCCAAAGGGCTTGGGCTTCTTCCTGGCTTCTTCAACCTTTGGGGGTCTCCATGCACCTTCAGATCCTCACTCACAGCTTTACATACTCTCCTCTCAGGAGCACACTGCCTGGCCTCCCAGGCCTTCTTCTGAAGTTTGGGAAGAAGACTTCCTGATCCCACTACTCTTGCATTGTGCATGCACCTAAAGCCAGTACCACGAGGATGATGCCAAAGTCTGCCACTAGCTAGAGCAGTCACCAGGCTTCCTTCTGTCTTGGCTGTAGGGGTCAAGTGACTGGATTGCTGAGCACTATGAACCAAATCGTGAGGAACAACTTTGTTAGGCCATTGCCCAAGAACATGATGCTCTTGGGTTCTTTTCTCAACTTCTCAACTTGGGTTCTTTTCTTTGCAACTTTGAGGCTGCAAAGGCTGGAGTCCTGCTGGTACTGTGATGTCCTCAGGCTTTTTTTTTTTCCATCATCCTATTTATTCTCAACAACCAAGTTCTCCTCTGCTCCTTTGCAGGCTGTAACTACCAAAGCTTCCTTTGTGGCCAAATTCAAAACATTTTAAATCATTCTGCTGGTCCCTTGATTTGCTCTTGATTCTCAACATAGATTTGGCTAAAAGTTCCCAACAGTAGCCATGTCACTGCCTCAACATTACATTGCTTTGAAATTTCTTCTGCCAGATTAATTAGTCCACCATGCTTAATTTCAGTCTCAGGAATAGTTTCTAGACAAGAACAAAATGCAGACAATTTTCTGCCAAAGCATAGCACACATGGTCTGGAGTCTAACAGCCAACACAGTCTTTCTTCTCAACAGAAATCCCCTGAGCCTGGTCTTTACTGGCAGCATTTCTATCAGCATTCTGGTCTTTTGAGCTCTGATGAATATTTCCCATCAAGTTCAGTTTACAGCATTCCAGGGCTGCTTTTTCAGTCAAGATCTACAAAACTTCCGAAACTTTTTTCACAAGCTAGTTCCAAAGGTTCCTCAAATACATGGCCAGATGTCACAGGAATGACCCCACTTCTCTGGTACCAAAATCTGGGTCAATCACCTCTGCCAACACTGTAACTGTTTTTAGCTTGTTTACTCAGAGACACAAAGAGACCAAAAGGAGCAGGGGGATATCTTAGCTTCCAGTTCAATGGTAGTGTTGTGCTTCCTGGTGCAAGCCTTCCGTGCTCTAGAACTAAGACTTCTAAACCAGCAGAGCATAATGTCATGGGAACAGGAAGCAAAACTTTTAGCCCAGTGTGGTGGTGCATGCCTGTAATCCCAACACTAGTGAGTCTGAGGCCGGAGAGTCACTGTGAGTTTGAGGCCAGCCTGGGCTTCACAGTGAGTTTAAGGTGAGCCTGAACTACATAGTGAGAACCTGTTTTAAAAAAAAAAAAAGAGGAAGCAAAAATTTTGCTAGTGGGTCACTAGGGGGTAATGGTGAGTGGTACCATTCCCACTTTCACCTCTCAATTCCTGGAAGACACAGTACTATACAGTGGATGATGATTCAAAGCATATACAAGACTTTTAAAGAACCTTGCCCCAGTCCTGGAAGCTACTGCCACCTAGCTGGTGCTGTGTGTCTTCAAAAGACTATTCTATGTTTCTATCAATCCAGCTGCTTCCGGATGGTGAGGAGCATGGTAATCACAGGAGATTAGGGTGTGGCAAAGCTGGCTGGGGAAGTAGAGGTGACATGTTAATTACAAGATCCCAGAACAAATGTGCAGAACAGTTCTCAAAGCCCTGAATGTGAACTTCTTGTGAGAATTTGAGCAAGTTTTCAATAGGATGGCCTAGACCTGATATCAGCCTAAAATGTGGGATCCATCCTAGCACTGCCTCTCAGGACCCATATGTAGAAGTTGTTATGGGTTTCCTCTAGATTTGGACAGCATAAAAGGACACAGATATTGTGGCTTTCCTCATGATAACCTGCCATTTTCTCCAAGGTGTACTTTATCTTGCTTTTTCCTCAGCCCAAGCTTGTTCTGCAGACCGTTTCTTCCTCACTCTTCACTTCTACAATTTTTTTCAAATAAACTTTGTCACTGCTTTTTCCTTGTTTTGTTCAATTCTTTATTCAAGACAAGAAAAACATGGAGAACAGTTAGTTAGAGACTAAAATAAACCATGCAAAAAGCAAAAAAAAGAAGGAAGAAACTAGCTCTAGAAGGTGAATGAGCCCCACAAAACCCAGTAATGTTTATTTGGTGAGTCAGTTTTATTTTTTTAAATTTAAAAAATTTTTTTGGACTTGGGATCGAATTTGGGACCATGTGCTTGCAAGATGGTGGCAGAAGCTAAATCCCTGGCCCTGGTGAGCCAGTTTTAGAAGGAGCTACCCAATAACAATACCTTCATTCCTGAAGGTTCTGGGCCTTTTTTTTTTTTTTTTTTCCGAGACGGGGCTTTACTAGGTAGTCCAGGCTAGCCTTGAACTCACTGTGTAGCCCAGGCTGGCCTCATATTTATGGCAATTCTCCTCCCTCAGCCTCCTGAGTCCTTGGATTACAGGTGTGTACCACTATGCTCTGTAGGCAACAGGGAAAGGGGATGTAACTAGAACTGCAGTGAGTCCTAGTCTCCTGTGAGCCTCGATAGCACAAGATGAATTAATTAATAGACAGAAAGGGCCAGGGATTTAGCTCAGTGGTTCCAGCGCCTGCCTCGCAAGCGCAAGGTTCTGAGTTCAATCCCCGGTACCAAAAATAAAAAATAAAAAATTAATAGACAGAAAAATGAGACTTAGAGAAGAAGCTGAGCTTTGGGACTGATCAGTGCTGCTCTGAGCAGCAAAGATGAAAGACCTCGAGCTTTCCACACCTTTACTCGGTACTTTGGGAGTAACAGATGTCTCAGACGGTGGTGGCAGTAATCCTAGAAGATTTTGTTCCTCCCCAGGATGTCTTCAACTGATGTAATCTTGCCCTTGAGCATCACAGCATCACTGGTCCATTGAGGTTTTATCTGTGACAGAGGTGAAAATGGAGTTATGTCTCAACATGCCATAGCTGGCCTTTAGGCAGGAAAACTAGGCCTGATTATAATTTAATTGTGAAATGATTTTTCCCCAAAATTATGTCGAATTGCTCCCGACAATGCCCAGCTAGTTCTGGACCATTTTAAGTTTTACTCATAGTATTCTTTTTTTTTCTTTTTGGTACCAGGGATCAAACTCGGGACCTTGTGCTTTCACAGCAGGCACTGGAACCACTGAGCTGAATCCTTGGACCTACTCATAGTATTCTTTACATTTCTTCTTATATTTATCCCTACATACTTAATCTTATTTGTTCCTATTGTCAGTGGAATTTTTCTTTGTCATTGTATCCTCTAACAGTTTTTTTTTTATCCATACAAAGGCTATTGGTTTCTCCATGTTAATTTTATACTTTGCTATCTTTCAGATTTTTTTTCATGCATTTATCACTGATTTTCTAAGGTCTAAAGTTTTATAGGTATTTCATCACATTATCTGCATGTATAAATATTTTTACTTTTTTTTTTTTGAAAGAGAGTGTCTTGCCATGTAGTTCAGGCTGGTTTTGAACTCACTAGGTAGCCTAGGCTGGCTGTGAACTTGCAGTGATCTTCCTGCCTCAGCTTCCTGAGTGCTGGGATTATACTTGTGTGCCACCATGCCTGGCAAAATATTTTTTCTTATTCATTACCAATTCTTAGTCTCCATCTAATTTTCCTGTCTATTTGTATTGACTAATATGTCCAATATAATGATATATTAATAGTAGTACAGATAGTAGGAACTTTTGCCTTGTTCCAAATCTTAGTAGAACTGGTATCAGATTCTGGCTTTTAGATTTATTAGATGGGTATTTGCCCATCAGTCGTTATTTTCTTGGCTTTTTTTCAGGAGCAAGTGTTGAAATTTGTCAGTCTCTTTCATAATCTAAAGATAAGCATATGGCTTTTCCTTTCTAGATCTATTAATATGGCATGTCATATTAATATTGAATTAAAGTTTCAGGAAAAAAATTCGCATTTGGTCATGGTACATTGTTTTCTTAATTTAGTGTTAGATTTTGTTTCCTAATAATTTATTTAGCACTTTTATATTCATATTCATATGTAATACTGGTCTATAGGGTTTGTTTGTTTGTTCTGGTACCAGGAACTGAACTCAGGACCTTACGCTTGCAAGGCAGTCAACAGAACCACTAAGCTAAATCCTTGGCCCTATGGGATTTATTTTATTTTAATATCAGGTTTAGGTGTAAGTGTTTTATTTGTGTCAGAAGTAGGAAATTTTCCTTTGTTTCAATACTCTGAAAACATTTATGGAACATTGGGCCTGATGCTTTTTGTGGGGCTAATTCCTCAATAACTGTCTCTATTTTCTCTATAGAAATTAATAACCTTGCTTTTCCGCCCTCGCTCCCCTCCTCCCATGCACTGCTCCGGTTGCACCGCGCTCACTCTGAGCTCCGGGCTCCTGCCAAGCTAGCGCGGCCGAGTCTCCCTTCAGCCACTATCATGATTATCGATCGGACCGCATCAGCCCGGATGAGATGTTCTCCGACATTTACAAGATCTGGGAGATCGCCGGCGGGCTGTGCCTGGAGGTGGAGGGCAAGATGGTCAGTAGAACAGAGGGTAACATTGATGACTCGCTCATTGGTGGAAATGCCTCCGCTGAAGGCCCGAAGGGCGAAGATACCAAAAGCACAGTAGTCACTGGGGTGGATATTGTCACGAACCATCACTTGCAGGAAACCAGCTTCACAAAAGAGGCCTACAAGAATTACATCAAAGATTATATGAAATCAATCAAAGGCAAGCTTGAAGAACAAAGACCAGAAAGAGTAAAGCCTTTTATGACAGGGGCTCCAGAACAAATCAAGCACATCCTTGCTAATTTCAAAACTATCAGTTCTTTATCGGTGCAGACATGAATCCAGATGCTATGGTTGCTCTCCTGGACTACCATGAGGATGGTGTGACCCCTTTTATGATTTTCTTTAAGGATGGTTTAGAAATGGAAAAATGTTAATGGATTTGGCGGTTACCTTGGATCTATCACTTGTCATAACTGGCTGCTGCTTGTCATCCACACAACACGGGGATTTTAGACAAATGGGACTGATGTCATCTTGAACGCTTCGTTTATTTTGACCGTGATTTATTTGGAGCAGAGCCATTGTTTTTAAGGAAAAAAACATGTCATGTAGGTTGTCTAAAAATAAAGTGCATTTAAACTCAAAAAAAAAAAAAAAAAGGAATTAATAACCTTAAGCTCCATAGATCTAGAGTCCATTTGAGGAATATGTATTTACCTAGTAAAGTATACATTTAATATAGATTCTCAAACTTATTTCCATAGTGTTTGCAAAGTAATCACTTAGGATTTTAAAATTTATTTTATTTCAATGATTATGACTCCTTTGTCTTTTTTTGGATGGGGAGTACCGGGATCGAATTTAGGATCTTGCACTTGCGAGGCAGGCACAGCACCACTGAGCTAAATCCCTGGCCCCTGTCATTTTTTATTTTGAATATTTATGTTTTCTCTTTTCGTTGTTTTCTGGTAGTGGGACATCTTGCATTTGCCAGGCAGGTGTGGCACCACTGAGCTAAATCCTGAGCTCTTCTTTGTTTCTTGATCTTTGTCTTTTTAAAAATGTAAGCAAGAAGCCAGTATTGTAGATAGATATATTAGATAGATATCTTGTAGGCAGTTAGATAGGGCCTTCTCCGGAGAAGGCCACCTGGAGGACAATAGAGGCACATTCACTGAAGGCCAGCATTATAAAAGAAGAGAAACTACTACAAGAGAGTCCTTCCCCTAGGAATAATAGCAGCGATTGATATTCTAAATAGGTATTAATCACCTGGCATGGGACCAAGATCTTAACCCACCCCTTCCAGGAAAGATCCCTGACCCACCCATTACTGAAAATCCTTCCTCCTTGTATGTTTGTATCCTTACTCCTTGTATCCTTGTATGCTTGTTCTTTGTATGGTTACTACATGAATTGCTTCCCCATTTGATCAACATTTAATCAATATTATCTAAGCGACTATACTTGCCGTAATCTTTTTTAAAAATTAATTTTGTTGGTACATTTTAGGTATACAACATAATGACATTTGTCATTGGAAATTTGCACCTTTACATAATTTCTCTTGGTTCTTATTTTTCCCCCTTCCCCTGCTCTCCCTTCAATCCCTCCATCCCTCCCTATTTACAAAGACTTTGTTTCCATTTTTTCATTTTCTCATATTAATTCCATTCCCTTCTTTCCTTTCCCCTGCCCCTCGCACTTCCCCTTCCCTTTTGCCCCTTTTCTTCCTATTTCACATTGTGTATTATACCTTTTAGTCCTTCTTTACACTTTCAGTTTCTCATACTAGAGAAACTATTCGGTATTTACATGGGTGTGCCCTATTTATTTCACTTAAGAGTATCACCTCAATGTGCATCCATTTAGCTATAAATGTCTCTAATTTCTCATTTTTTATGACTGAGTAGTACTCCACTTTATTTAAAAAAGTACATTTTCTTTATCCAGTCTCCAGTTGATGGGCAATTGGGCTGCTTGCAAGTTTTAGCTATTACAAATTGTCCTGCTATGAACATGGGTGCACATATATCACTGTGGTATGATACTTTTAATTCTTTGGGGAAGATACCCAGCAGTGGAATAGCAAGGTCAAATGGGACTTCTAGTCCTAGTTCTTTGAGGTATCCCCATACTGATTTCCACAGTGGTTGCACCAGTCTACACTCCCACCAGCAGTGGAACAGGGTTCCTCTTTCCCCACAGCCCTTTCAGCATTTGTTATTGGTTGATTTCATGATAGCAGCCATTCTTTCTGGGGTGAGGTGGAATCTCAGTGTTGTTTTCATTTGCATCTCTCGAATGATCAGTGATGTTGAACATTTTCTCATATGTTTATTTGCCATTTCTACTTCTTTGTCTGAGAAATCTCTGTTCATTTCAGGTGCCCAATTTTGGATTGGGTCTATAAATTTGGGAGATCTGATTTTTCTTTTTTTAAATTCTTTATAGATTCTAGGAGGAACAGCAGGTGAAAATTTTTTTTCCAGATTGGTGGTTGTCTCTTCACACTGCTGGTGGTTTCTCTTCCTGTGCAGAAGCCTTTTAATAAGAAGAGATCCCACTTATTGATTGTTTGTGCTAGTTCACGTGCAACTGAGGTTTTTGTTCATGAAATCTTTTCATACATCAATGTCTTCAAGAGTTCTACCTAACCTCTCTTCCAGCCAGTTCAGTGTTTCTGTTTTAATATTTAAATCTTCAATCCATTTTGATTTTAGTTTAGTGCATGGTGAGAGATATAGGTCTAGTTTTCATCTTTGGCAAGTTGAAACCCAGTTTTTCCAGCACCATTTATTCAAGAGGCTATCTTTCCTCCAGTGAGGGTGTTTGGCTCCTTTATCAAAGATGAGGTGGCTGAGTGTGTCTCGAGTTCTTTCTGCATCTTCTAATCTATTCCACTGGTCCTCAGGCCTGTTTCTTTTCCAGTACCATGCTGTTTTTATCACAGTAGCTTTGTAGTATCGTTTCAAGTTGGGGATTGTGATACCTCCTTCAGTGTCTCTGTTGCCTAGAATTGCTCTTACTATTCTAGGTCTCTTCTTTTTCCAAATGAATTTTTGGATTTTTTTTCTGAAGGTCCGTGAAGTATGCTGCTGGGATTTCAATTGAGATTGCACTGAATCTATATACCAGTTTGGGAAGTATGGCCATTTTCAGTATGTTGATTCTTTCTTCCCAGGAGCAAGGGATGTCTTTCCATTTTCTGATGTCCTCTTTGATCTGTCTTTTCAGAGTGGTATAGTTTTCAGAGAAGAGGTCTTTGATTTCTTTTGTTAGGTTGATACCTAGGTATTTCAGTTTTTTGGATGCTATTGTGAAAGGAATTGTTTGCCCTATTTCTCGCTCAGTGAGTCTGTTGTTCGTGTAGAGGAAAGCTATTATTTTTTTGTGTGTTGACTTTGTATCCAGCTACTTTACTGATTTTGGTGATTAAGTCTAGAAGGCTTTTGGTGGAGTTCTTGGGGTCTTCTATATAGAGTATCATGTCATCTGCATATAATGACAATTTGACTTCTTCATTTCCTATCTTTATTCCTTTTATTTCTTTCTCTTGTCTAATTGCTGTGGCTAATGTTTCAAAAACTATATTGAACAGGCATGGTGAGAGTGGACATCCTTGTCTTGTTCCTGATTTTAGTGTGAAGAATTTCAGTTTTTGACCATTTAGTATGATATTGGCTGTTGGTTTTTCCGAGATGGGTTTAACAGATTGAGGTAGAGACCATCTATTCCAATTTTTGTAGGGTTTTATCATAAATGTGTGTTGGATTTATCAAATGTTTTTTCTGTATCTATTGAGATGATCATACAGTCTTTGTCCTTGGCTGTATTGATATATAGTGTATTACATTGATTGATTTGCATATGTTGAACCATCCCTGCATCCCTGGGATGAATCCCACTTGGTCAGGGTGTATGATCTTCTTGATGATCTTCTGCTTTCTATTTGCCAGTATCTTATTAAGGATTTGTGTATCTATGTTCATTAGTGAGATTGGCCTATAGTTCTCTTTTTTGGTTGGGTCTTTCTCTGCTTTGGGGATCAAGGTGATGCTTGCTTCCAGGAATGAATTTGGGAGTAGTGCTTCCCTTTCAATTTCATCGAAGAGTTTAAACAGTGGTGGCAGCAGTTCCTCTCTAAATGTCTTGTAGAATTCAGCAGTGAAGCCATCAGGACCCGGGCTTTTTCTTAGTTGGTAAGTTTTTAATTATATTTTCAATTTCATTGATTGATATTGGGTTGTTTAGAATTTTTTGGTCTTCTTCGTTTAACTTTGGTAATTCATATGTATCTAGGAATCTGTCCATTTCTTCTGCATTTTCCATCTTATTGGCATATAGGTTCTGGAAATAGGTATTGATCCTCTGGATTTTTGCTGGGTCTGTTGTAATTTCACCCTTTGCATTCCTAATTGCATGGATTTGGGCCTTTTCTTTCCTTTTTTTGATGAGGTTGGCTAAGAGTTTATCAATTTTGTTTATTCTTTCGAAGACCAAATTCTTTGCTTCATTGATTTTTTGTATCATTCTCTTAGTCTCCATTGCATTGATTTCTGCTCTGATCTTTATACTTTCCTCCCTTGTGTGAGCTTTGGGTTTGTCCTGCTCTTCTTTTTCTAGAAGCTTGAGGTTCAGTATCAGGTTGTTTAATTAAGCTCGCTGTTTTCCTAATACGAGTATTCACTGCTATGAATTTCCCTCATAAGACTGCTTTCATTGTGTCCTATACATTCCAATATGTTGTATTGTGATTGTCATTTAATTGAAGGAACTGTCTGATTTCTTCTTTAATTTCCCCTGTGACCCATTAGTTATTCAGAAGTGTGTTATTCAATTTCCATGTATTTATGAAATTTTTGTGGTTTCTTTTGCTATTGATCTCCAATTTCATCACACTATGGTCCAATAAAATACAGGGGATAACTTCAATTCTTTTGCACTTACTTAAACATGTTCTATGAAGAAGTACGTGTTCTATTTTAGAGAACAACCCATGCGCAGCTGAGAAGAATGTGTATTCTGATTTTGTGGGATGGACCACTCTGTAAACATCTGTTAAGTTCATTTGTTTAGTAGTTTGATTGAGTTCTAGTATTTTGTTGTTTATTTTTTGTCTAGTTGATCTATCTATTTGTGATACTGGGCTATTGAGGTCCCCCACTACTATTGTATTAGTGCTTATTTGATTTTTCATGTCCGTTAGTATTTGTTTTATATAGTTGAGTGCACTAATGTTTGGTGCATATATATTTATGATTGCCATCTCTTCCTCTTGGATTTTTCCCTTTACAAGGATGTAGTGTCCTCTCTTTCTGTGTTAATCAGTGTTGGATTGAAATCCACTTGATCTGCAAAGAGCATAGCTACTCCTGGGTTTTGTTTTTTTTTTGGTTCCTGTCACATGGAGTATTGTTTTCCACCCTTTAACTTTCACTCTATGAGTTTCTTTTTGAATTAAGTGTGTCTCTTGTATGCAGCATATCCTTGGATCTTGCTTCTTCACCCATTCTGCCAGTCTATCTTTTGTTTGGTGAATTGAGACCAATAACATTGATGGTTATAACTGATGCATATTGACTTATCATTGTCATGACTTTTTCTCTTTGTTGGATTCTCCCCCTTTGCATTTAATTTCTTGTCATGCCTGATGGATTCATTCTGCTGGGCTTCCTGGGGTTGTGATCCTCATTGTCTTTTCCTAGGATATTGTCTAAAATTCTTTGGAGGGCTGGTTTGGTATTCATGAAGTTCCTAAGGTGCTCTTTGTCATGAAAGTATCTTATTTCTCCATCAATTTTGAAAGATAGTTTTGCAGAGTACATCAATCTGGGTTGGAGGTTATTTTCCTTTAGGGCTTGAAATACATCACTCCAAGCTTGAGGGTTTATGTTGAGAAGTCTGCTGTGATTCTAATGGGCTTTCCGTTGTATGTGATTTGTTTCCTTTCCCTAACTGCTTGTAGTATTTTGTTCTTCTGCTGGGTTTCTGGAATCTTAACTCTTATATGCCTATGTGTAGATTTTTTTTTTTTTTGATCATGGCTAGTTGGCATCCTACATGTTTCACTTATCTGTATGTCAAATTCTTTTCCCCTGCTTGAGAAATTTTCTGCCATCACTTCTGTGAATAGTTTTTTTTAATGTCACCTGTACTCTCTCCTGTTTCTTCATTGACTCCAATCAGTCTTGTGTTATTCTTCTCTCTCTCTCACTCTTTTTATTTGTTGGTACTGGGGATCAAACTCAGGACCTTGTGCTTGTGAGGCAGGCAGTGGCACCACTGAGCTAAATCCCCAGCCCTGTGTTATTCTTCTTTGCATCGTCTAGCATCTGCTGGATTGATTTCTCATGATCCCTTACTATTTTAAAGAAATTTTTCTTTTCCTGGTCACTAATTGCAATCTTATCTTTTATATCCAAAATTCTGTCCTCACATTGGCTCATTCTGCTGAGTTTTTACTGTTTGCATCTGTTTCATGGATTCCATTTGTTTCCTATGTTGGGATTCCATCATATTCCTCAGCTCCTCTGTTTTTTTTAATCTGTGTCCACACTAGATTTATTAATTATGTCTTATACTATGGGCACAATCTCTGCTGCTATCTGAGAAGTTATTTCTGATTTAATTTTTTCCAGATCCTCTTTTATTGCCAGTTCAGGAAGTCCAGGTGGTTGAGTATCAGATTGTTCCATCTTGTTTCCCTTTGGGGTTGCTGTAGGTGATCTGGAGTCCGGGTTTGAGACTTGTTTATGTGTTTTCTCATTTCAACAGACGCAGCATGCTGTGCCTTTGTGGAGGCAACTTTTTGCTCACCCCGTGGTCTTCAGTTCTCAGCAAGCCACTGAGCAGCCTTTTCTCTGCTGCTCACCAGTACACTAATTCCTGGGTTCAGAATGGTGGCCTTCTGGATCCCTGAGCTGACCTGTTGTCTGGATGGGCTTCTGGCTGGGGCCTCTGCACACTTGGGATGGTATCTAGGTTTGCCTCTAGCTAGGGCCCCTATGTACCTGTTGTCTGGGAGGGCCTTTGGCGGAACTCTGTGCACACCAGTTCCTGTTGTATGAGCAAGCTTCTGGCTAAGGTCTCATGCACTTACCAATGGTATTGGGGCAAACCTCTGGATGTTGCTTGTGCCCCTGTGTAGCTATTTTCCAGGTGGGCCCTTGGCTTTGGCTGGTGTGCCTAAGCCTCTGGGATCAGGGCGGAGCCCCTGCTGGGCTATGCTTGCAGCCACGGCACTCTGGTCCACACCACTGCTCCCCCAACTAAGGTGGTCTGGTGTGCCTTTTTTTTTGGTACCAGGGATCAAACTTGGGTCCTTGCGCTTGCACAGCAGGCAGCGAAACCACTGAGCTAAATCCCCAGCCCTGGTAGGCCTTTATTGCAGACATTTTCTTCACTTTTCCAGTGGGCTTCAATTTTCATCAAGGAGCCTCAGAGAGGCCCTCTTTCTGTTGTTCACTTCTGGTCTATCTTCTGGGGCTCAGAACAATATCCTTTATGACCCCTGCAACTCTGCAATGTGGATACAGGTAATGGCACAGCACAGTCGCGGGGGGTGTTGGGGCTGTAGGCAGGTCACCGCATCAGCGCTGGCCAGGGCTCTGCTTCTCGGTCCTCGGGGGTGGTGGTCTGCCATAATCTTATTGGTTGATCATAATTTTATCCCACCTTGTGATTTCCCATTGGACCAGTATTACCTAAGCAACTAGACTTGTAATCTTACTAGTCAACTATAGTTTTGTCCCACTTTGTACCTGCCTCACCTCATGGCTTTGCTCCATAAAAATCCCCTGGGAAACAGGGTCCCCAGGCAGCCTACTTTCTGATCCCCCTTCTGTCTCTCTTAAGCTATCTTTCTCTCAATAAAATTTCCCTACTCTTAACCTCTGTTGTTCCTAGAATTCATTCTTCAATTTTATTTTGTTTTATTTATTTATTTATTTATTTATTTATTTATTTATTTATTTTTGGTACCAGGAATCAAACTCGGGTCCTTGGGCTTGCGCAGCAGGCGGCAAAACCACTGAGCTAAATCCCCTGCCCCCATTCTTCAATTTTAGAGAACACAAACTCGTATTTCAGAAATCTAGCAGGTTTGGGAGTTAACATCTATCTCCCCTGTATCACCAGGATTTTGAATTATTAACTAGATCTGTTTTTCTATTCCCTGCCTTAGTATTTTCTTTTTTTTAAAATTTTAATAATTTCTACTTGTATTATTTCTCTCCTTTGGTTTACTTTGTTGTTCTCAATCAGTATTTCCTCCCATCAGTCCATACTTTGCCCATCAAAGATAAGCACTCTTGTGATTTCTCATTATTTTTGCCATGTCTTGGTATTCCTAATGAGGTCAGAGAGGATGTAACATTTTGTGTCTGGCTATTTTCACTCAATGTTATGTATGTAAGATTCACTGTACATAACATAAGTTCATTTTATCTTATTGCTGACAACAAATATTCCGTGACTACCTACTGTTTTCAGGGCTTGGCAAAAACAACCTTAAAGAAAGGGTGTGGTTAATTTTGTGGGGTTTTTTTCTGATGCCCAATGTAGCCTTCTGTATTCTGGAAAATACAAGACCAGAACAAAGAGAGTGTTTTAATCATTGCTCCTTACAGGCTTGGGGAAGCAAGATAAATTGCCTCTAAGATAACGCTGAGGACTGTGGTGAAACTGCTAAAGCAGTGGTTCTCACACTTCTATTTCAGGATCACCAGAAAGGCTTGTTAAAACACAGTTTATGGGGGGCCTGACCCCCCAGAGTTTCTTGTTCAGTAGGTCTTGGGAGAGGGAGCTGGCAATTGCTCCTCTAACCAGTACCCAGGGGCTGCTGCTTCTGTGCTAGGCAATCATACCTTGGAAAACACTGCTTGAAGGTGCCAGGTTAACAGAATCTGATGCAGTTCATTCACCAGACCCCCCCCCCCCCCACCGCCTTCCTCCTCTCCTCTGTGAAAGCCTGAGGCTGGCTCAGGTAAATCTTACTGCCTGAGTTCAAGAGCTTGTGCTAGGAGCTTTCAGAGACTTGTGCTCATCAGAAGTTTCTGGGTGCTGGACTCATATGGAAGTAGGTAGGCTCGGGAAAGCACTGTTGTCATCTCTGATAGCGGATGTTGAGACAGAGTCTTTTTTTTTTTTTTGGTTCTGGGAATCAAACTCAGGACCTTGTGCTTTCAAGGCAGGTGGTAGACCCACTGAGCTAAAGCCCTGGCCTTGAGACAGAGTCTTGCTAGGTAGTCAAGCTGGCTTTGAACTCACTATGTAGCCTAGGCTTGCCTCAAACTCAGTGATCCTCCTGCCCTGCCTCCCAAGTGCTGGAATTACAGGCATATATCACCACACTCAGCACGTGTGATTTATTTGTGTGTGTTGTCATCCCCACAGTCATCTTCAATGTTGTTAAACATGGAATTTGGTCCAGGTCAACCTCTAGTTACCAGAAGCCCTTGGTGACCACACATGGCTGGATGTCCATATACCCTGAAGGAGGTTGGGCCCCTGCTCTAGGAGTGAAGGCAGGAGAAACTTCTGGTGATTTCACATTCTGGAATTTATAGGGCAGGTTGACCATAGGCTGCTGAATACCACACTAGAGACTCAGTAGCTACAGAAAAGTGGGCATAATTGTGTAGGCCAAGGGATGGGATATTCTCTGTAGTATTGTAAAAAATAGTTAGCTGATGAATAAGGCAACTAGCAAGGGGAAGAGCCTGAGATAGAGTGGAGTGACAAGCCATACTGATAAGAATTTAAATAAGAATAGACAGTGAACTAGGATTTTGGACCAAGAATGAACTTCCTCGGGCAGCAAGGAATGCATTCCCCTCCCTACTAAAGGGAGTTGCAGCCCCTCTCTACTAAGCTCCTGAGTTTGCAGGAAACAAGTTTTTCTCTAAAATCCATTTTCTTTAAACTCTACATGCTGAGTAACTGGGTTCAGAGCCTGAGTTTCACTTGGTCATTTAAATTTATGATAAATGGGCCACTAAACAACTAAGCAATTCCTGCACTCTGCTTATCCATAAAAAGTTCTGGACAGAGAAGTCATGTGGAAATTCCACTTTTTTTATTCCCCTCCTGGAAAAATCAGGAGCCTTCTTTCCTTTTCTTTATTTCCAATAAAAACTCTCCTAACCATCTCCTTTTGGTTTGCAACTTCTTTCCGCAATGCTGAGACCTTGAGCTTGGTTTGTACAGAATTAACTGTGTTAGTATCACTGGGTAGCTGGCCCTTCTCCACCGGATTCTGGATCACCCTTTCCATCTACACCCAAGAACCTCCTCTCCAAAAGATCATTCTACTGATAAAAACAAAAATAGTTTCCTCAGGATGGTTTCTAGACTGTAGGATTCCTCTATGCCTAGGGTCCCTAGGTCAGTGATGGCAAACCTTTTAGAGATTGAGTACCCAAGCTACAACCTCAAACCCACTTATTGATCACAACATGCCAACTCTGCAATTAAACCTGAATACTGAGGTTTTAATTTAGAAAAAGCAACTCATACATCAACACATTTTTGTCTTGGAAGAAAAACAAATAGCACAAGTGCCATAGGTTCTCTGCCATTGCCTAACTACTTGCTCTCCATTTCCCAGGCTCTACCATTGCTGAGAGTAAAACTGGTGATGGCACTGAGCAAAAGGAGTTGGATGGGAGGTGATAGTACTGATCTGCTGGGCATGAGGGGATGTGCAGCTGAGGAAGGGCTGCTCAGAGCCTGGGGTGCTTAGGTTGAAGGAGTTGGGGACCTTGACTTGATGCTCCATGGGTTAGCTGGTGATCCTTATAGTCTCAAAGACATAGCTCTGGAGGGTCTTGTCTGAAGATTCTACTTCGGGGATAGTGCCATTTTCTTTCCCAAGATGTTCACATGAAACAGGTTCGGTGAGAGTGAGACATTTGACACGGTTTGCCTGGAGACGTATTTTTTTCTTATATACCATTTCCATGCACACTGCATCCTACATATTACCCTCTGGCTACAAAGCTCCTATTGCAGCTTGCCTGCTGCCGAATATTTTGAAAAACTCCTGGAAGCTGGATAAATTTTACAGTAACAAATTAGGGATGGACAGATTCCAGAAAGTGGAACATCTGGGCCAGGGATTTAGCTCAGTGACAAGGTGCCTGCCTCACAAGCGCGAGGTCCTGAGTTCAATCCCCGGTACCAAATAAATAAATAAACAAATAAAGTGGAACGTCCTTCCAATTCAGAAACTAAAATTCTTTAATTTCTTGCAAAAATTAAACCCGGATGGTGGCGCGTGTCTGTAACTCCAGCACTCTGGGAGTCTGAGGCAATTTGGGGCCAGCCTGCACACTTTTAGCAAGTCAGACACAGTCTCAAAATGGGGGCTGGGCTGGGGATTAGCTCAGAGTGAAAGCCCTGGGTTCAGTCCTCAGTACTGCTATAAATACAGTAGACGATAGATAGATGGTAGATAGATAGATAGATGGATAGACGATAGCTCTTACAAATAGCTGAGCTTGTGGGTTTCAGAGGAGAATGAGGATTTAGCAGGTTTGAAAGAAATCTGTCCATAGAAGTTGAAACTCCTGAGCGGAGCCAGTAGTTTAGTAGAACTCACCCAGCAGCGCACAGTGCCACCTAGTGGTGAGTCTGCACAGAGGGTATTCCTCTGAAAAGCGTGTTGGCTCAGAGGAGGCCCTTTGGGTGAGCTATAACCAAGTTCAGCACCAAGTTCTACCGCTGTACATTTTTACATCCTCTCTGGTTTCTGACATCTCTCCTCTGTTAGCTTACAGTTTCCTCTTTTATGCAACAAGGGCAACCCGGTGAACCCGAGGCTCTCTTTCTGGACTGTATGTGGATCAAAATCCCCCTTTAAAGCTTCCTTTGATTTCAAGGAAAGAGGAAATAAAAAGAAAGGCTTTATTATGAAACAAGAGTTTTATTTTCATTTAATTCGTGTTGTTGCAGAGTGCTTGGCTGGAAGATGTATCTGGCAAGAGTGTAAGTTGCATGTAGATTGCACAATCAGGCTCTAAAGCAAGCCTGAATGTTTAGGAAACAGTATGAGAATGTTACTTTCTCCTGCCTTTTCCCCTCCCCTCTAAATTGTGAAAACCACATAATAAGAGATTTAGGGGGATGGAAGGAGGAGTCATTTGTCCCTCAGTACCAAGAGTAGGCTTTGAGGTCACAGTTTCTCATTCCGGCTGTTTCACACTTCATCAAGGTGCTCCCTTCCATAGCTGTTTCTAAATACAGTCAATCCAGCAGGACAGTATGGTTTGGCTAATTGATGACTTAAAATGGTTTGTTTTTTGTTTTTGTTTTTAGAATGATCAAGTATGCTCTTTCTTCAACAGCACTGGATATTAGCAACATTTTCCATTTTGTCCATCTCCTGAGCAACAATGATAACTAGTTTCAGTGTGCACTTTTTTTTTTCAGTACTAGGGATTGAACCCAGGGTCTTCACACTGACCTACATCTCCAGCCCTTTTTAAATTTTTTATTGAGAGATAAATTTTCATTAAGTTGCTTAATTGTTCAGGCTGGGACTGAGCATGTGATCTTTATGCCTCAGCCTCCCAGTGTCAGGATTATAGGCATGTGCTACCATGCTTGGCAGTGTGTACTTTTTGTACTACTTCTGAGAAGGAACAATTCATAAATTGCAATTTTTTAATGAATTTTTGTTCTTATCCTTAGCTCATTTGTTTATTGATCTTATTGACTGAAGCAGTTATTTATGCACTAGTAATATTTATACTTGTCATAGCTTATAACTATTTTTTGTTATTATTTGTCTTTTTTTTCTTTTTGAGACAGAGTCTCACTATTAGTTCAGGCTGGCCTTGAACTCAAGGTGATCCTCTTGCCTCCTGAGTGCTGGTGTCTTTTGGCTTTTTTTTTTCTTGGTATTTTATTTGTTTGTTTGGTACTGGGGATCGAACTCAGGACCTTGTGCTTGTGAGACAGGTGTAGTGCCACTGAGCTAAATCCCCAGCCCTTTCTTGGTATTTTAAATGTTCACATGGTTGAATCCACATATTTTTCCTTTATGGCTTCCAAATTTCCAGGCTTTATTAAAGGGACAACCGTAACCTGAGGGTTTTCTTTTTATTTTCTGCCATTTTAATGGTTGTATAATTTTTCTGGCTATTTGCATATTTAATATCTGTGAAGTTTGTTGTTTATAGTGTGCAGAGAGAGGGGCAAGGGCATCTTTTTCTATGTGGAGAGCACCCCCCCACCCCCCCACCCCACCCCCCACACACCAGTTTTTCAGAGAAAGTAAATTGTTGCAATCTCCTTGGAGAACAGTCTGGTGGTAGCTACTTGTGTAAGGTACACACACCCTTCCATCCAACAACCCTACTTCTACAAAATTACAAAATTATTCTATGGAAATAAAAGGGCCAGTATATAACTGTTTATATGTGAGGACATATATTGTATCCTTTCTTTTCTCTCTTTCTTTCTTTTTTTTTGAGACACAGCCTCACTATGTAGCCCAGTCTGGCCTCAATCTCATAGTGATCCTCCTGCTTCAGCCTCCCAAGTGTTGGGATTACAGGTGAGTGCCACCATAATCATCAAAACATTCAGAATTGCCAGGGTGGTGCATGCCTGTAATGCCAGACTGGGGAGGGTGAGGCAGGAGGATGGCAGTGAGTTCAAGGCCAGCCTGGGCTACATAGTGAGTTCAAGGCCAGCTTGAAGTGCATAGTGAGACCTTGTCTCAAAAAACATAAAAAGAGCACCAGGGATTTAGCTCGGTGGCACTGCATTTGTGCAATTAATCCCTGGTACCAAAAAAGAAAGAAAAAAATTCAGAATCACCATAAATATGTGGGGGAAAGGTAGGATATTTGAATAAGTTATAGCAAATGTATACCATGAAATGCTATGAATTATTTAAAAGAATATTATAGATTTCTACATATACTGTCTACATGTACTGTCATATAATTTATAGTGTATTGGTAAGAGTTTATAGTGTTGGGGATTGAACCTAGGACCTCACCCATGCTAGTTAAGCACTCTATCACTAAGCTACATCCCAGAACTTAAAATATTTTTATATATCTACACATGTCTTAGTATGGATTTTTTAAAAAACATAGCTGTCAGGAGTGGTGGTACACACCTGTAGTTCCAGCTACCCAGGTGGCTGAGGCAGGACAATCGCTTGAACCTAGGAATTTGACACCAGTCTGGGCAACATAGGGAGATTCTGTCTCAAAATAAATCATAGAAGTACAAAAAAGATATGCATTATAACGTTATCAGTTTCCTCAAGGAGAAGGAATTGGAAAGGCATTGGAATATAAAGAGTGAATATTATGAATTTTTATTTTACAGATATGTATTTCTTGAAATATAGCAAAGAAGGAAATTACGTCATGGCTAATTATCAAGACTACAGAACTTGTTTAGCCCATGGGAGATAGATCAATGCTCACATTTTCCTTTCACAAGGGACAAAGGGAAACAAGATACATGTCTTTATCAAAATGTGGGTAGCATCAAAAGGGATAGACTTGTATACTGTTGGAGTGGAACTAGAAGCAGTAGATAGGCATTTCAGGAAGACTCATTTTAGCACAACATGACGTACATTTCTAATCACTAGAAGTGTCCAAAAACTGAAGCATCTGTCACACAGAGTTTGAGTCTTCCACTGCTAGAAATATCAAGCTGAGGCTAGGTGACCATCTGTCATCTGTGCTGTGGAAGAAATTTCTAAATTTAACTGGAGATTGGACTAGATAATTTTGAACATCCTTCCAATGCTAGAACTCTATGACTTTAACACCTGGAAAAATGGCATAAATGAAGTGCCTGGAAACTCAGAAATGGTGCTCACAGGCATATAAAATTGCCAAATACATGTGGGGAATCATTATATGATAGGACATTTTGATTAGAAACTTACATTCTGTTGTGCTCCTGAACTGTTGAATTTTCTACATTAATATACATTAATTTTGCAATGAAATTCACTAAAAATACAAATTTCTACTTTTTAACCTCACCAGATTTCTGTAAAGAATGGTCTCTTTGAATTTGAGGCCAGCCTAGAATACATAGGGAGTTCAAGGCCAGTCTAATTACAGAATGAGACCCTGTCTCAAAAAAAAAAAAAAAAAGAATGGTCCCAAACTGCTTAACATTGTGAACAGAATATACTAAGTTGAGCACGGTTTTACTTTCTCCTGTGGTGGTGTTTTACGTTTCTTTTTTCTTTTTTTTTTAATGTTAGCAATTGCTTTCACTCTGACAAAAGTAAAGGTAAGACTCTTTCAATTACAACAGCATTAATGTTCCGTGAAAAGTAAAATCAGAAACATTTGAATATAAAATAAATTAACATATACTGTTACTCTAAGATGCATGATCATTTTGTTGTCAAAGTGAAAATATATTTCAAAAAATGAAGACAAAATACTTTTTCAGACATATGAAAGCTAAAAGACTTTGTCACCCACAGACTCACATTACAAGAAGGTATGATTAAAGAAAGCCATTTAGGTGGAAGGAAAATCTTTACAAAGAAATTAAAAATTTTAAAACAAGAGCATCAGACATGATAATTATATGGGTAAATAAAATTTTTTCTTAAAAGAAGAAAACTTTAAAGAAGAAAACAAAGTTTGGGAGGGGGAAATAGAAATACACCCTTAAAAGATTTTTATACTATACATGAAATAGTATATTATCTTAAGATAAGGTATGATAGGGCTGGGGATTTAGCTCAGTGGTTTCACCTCCTGCTGCACAGGTGCAAGGACCCGAGTTTGATCCCCGGTACCAAAAAAAAAAAAAGCAAACAAACAAACAAAAAGATAAGGTATGATAGGTGAAAGATGTATATATAAAACCCAAAACAACTACTAAAATAAAGAACAATTATACTGAATTAACAAGTAAAGGAATCATAACTAATGTTTATTTAATCCAAAAATAACCAAAAAAAAAAAAAAAAAGCCACAGAAAAAGGGTCTGAGTGTGGTGGTGCATGCCTGTGATCCCAGCTATGCAGAAGGCTGAGATAGGAAGGTCACAAATTTGAGCCCTGCTTAGAGAATTTAGTAAGACCCTGTCTCAAAATGAAAAATAAAAGTCTAGGGTTGTGGCTCAGTGATAAGAGTGCCCCTAAGTGCAATACTTAGTTCACAAAAAAGAGCAGAAAAGCAGAACAAAGGACAGATAGAAAAAAATTTTTTTAATTAGCCATGTGACAGATTTTTGTTTTTGTTTTTGTTTTGGTACCAGGGATCAAACTCGGGTCCTTGTGCCTGCCATGTGACAGATTTAAATGTACATATAACAATCATGTTAAACATAAATGGTTTCAATTAGAGGTCAGCAAACTATGCCCTGACCTGAGACCAAATAATGGCTATAGTGCTCTTGAACTAATAATGGGTTTTATGCTTTTAAATGGTTACATTTAAAATTTTTATATAACAGGTTATTTAACAGCCTATATCTTGGGTCTTGGCAAATATTTACTTTCTGGCCCTTTAAAAAAAGTTTATCTACCTGTTTGTAAGTATGTCAGTTAAAAGGCAGTAAGTGTCAGATTAAATGGACATTTAGATTGTTTCCAATTGTATTATTTTATTCGTGCTGCTATAATACAGCACCTTAGACTGGGTAATTTATAAATAATATAAATTTATTTCTTACAGTTCTGGAGGCTGGGAAGTCCAAGATTAAGATGACAGCAGATTCAGTGTCTGGTGAGGGCTGATTTTTTGTTTTCTGCTTTCCAAGATTGGCTCTTGTTGCTATGTCCTCGTGTGGCAGAAGAGTCAAGGCAGCTCCTTTTCAAATTCTTTTATAAGGGCACTAATCTCACTTCTGAGGGCAAAGCCCTCATGGTTTAATCACTTCCCAAAGGCCTCACTGTCTCTTAGATATGTGTCTAGAAGTAGATTTGCTGAACCATACAGAAATTCCATTTAAATATGCCAGACCTTTCTAAATGGCTGTACCATTATATGTTCCCACCAGCAGTGTAAGAAAATTTCCAATTTCTCCAAAACTTAGTATTATCTGTCTTTTATTTATTTTTTATTTTTATTATTATTATTTTGGGGGGAGACAGAATCTTGCTTAGCTGCTAAATTGCCCATGCCTGGGCTTGACCTTGTGATCCTCCTGCCTCAGCCTCTCAGAGTGGTGAGATTACAGGTGTGCACAACCAAGCCTGGCTTATTATCTGTGTTTTAAAATTATAGCTATACTAATATGTATGAAGTGGTATTTCATTGTTCTTTTAATTTGCACTTTTTTTTGGTACCTGGGATAGAACCTTGCACTTGGGAGGCAGGTGCGGTGCCACTGAACTAAATCCCCTGCCCTTAATTTGCACTTCTTTAATTCTAAATGATGTTGAGATCATTTTCTTTTTTTCTTTTTTTTTTTTTTTGGTACCGGGGATCAAACTCGGGTCCTTGCATTTGCAAGGCAGGCGGCAGAACCACTGAGTTAAATCCCCGGCCCAAGATCATTTTCTTTTCTTGTTTTGTTTTGTTTTTGATACAGGGTGTTGTTCTGTAGTTCAGGCTGCCCTTGAGCTCATTATGTAGCTCAGTCTGGCCTCGAACTCCCAGTGATCCTCCTGTCTCAGCCTCCTGAATGCTGGGATTACAGGCCTGTGCCATCACGCCTGGCCCCTTGTTTGTTTTAAAATTGATTATTTCTCATTTTCTTTGTAGGTTATGAGAATTCTTTATATATTCTGGATGCTAGACCCTTGTCAGATATAGTTTCTGTAGTTTGTTTTTCCATTTAATTTTTTAATTTAGTCATGAATATTTTTGTTTTTGGACTTCCTGTTTCTTTAAGACAATCTCTACTTTTACTCCAAGTTTATATAGTCCTCTAAGTTTTCTTCTAATTTTGGGGTTTTTTTAAATTTTGCATCTCTGGCCATTTGGAATTCATGTTTATGCATAACATAGACTCAGGAGTCAAGCTTTGTTTTCATCCAATAATAGAGCCAATAATGCCAGCCATGTAAATTATACTTTCTCTGTTGAAATAAAACCCCCACTTTGTGGTATAAGTTTGGAAAATAGATTTATTTCTCATATTGCTTCTCCATTTATTCACTGATTAGGTAAGGAATATACTGAGAAGAACTACATTAAAGCATTTAAAAGTATGTATGGGAGAAACAATGTCTAAGTCAAAGAATGCCCACAAAATTTATGAAAAAAATGTGAATAAACACATACTAGATGATGAGAAACTTTTCTCTAAAGTTGTTCTTTTTTCTTCTTTTTTTTTTGGTATCAAAAATTGAACTCAGAGCCTTGTGCTTGCCAAGCAGGCGTGGTGCCTCTGAGCTAAATCCCTGGCCCTTTTTCTTTTTTTGAGACAGGGTCTCACTTTATAGTGCAGGCTGGCCTTGAACTCACTGTGTAGTTCTGGGATTACAGGCACGCATCACCATGCCCAGCTATCTCTAAAGTTGTTATAATAAAAAAATATGGTGTTATCCCACAATCAAATGAATACGTAAATAAAAATTAAATTTCAAATCTGTTTTTGTTTTGGTACGGGGATCAAACTCGGGTCCTTGCGCTTGCGCAACAGGAGGCAAAACTACTGAGCTAAATCCCCAGGCCTCAAATATTTCTGTAGTCTTCTTTTTTTTTTTTTTGGTACCAGGGATTGAACTCAGGACCTTGCACTTGCGAGACAGATGCGGTGCCACTGAGCTACATCCCCTGCAAATCATGTAGTATTAATCTAATACAAGGACTATTTTCAGTTATTTTAACTTAAGTTTATCCCTGTAACACAAAGGTCAGCTTCCTGGGAATCCAAAATTTATCAGTTTCCTGGGCACAATTTTCCCCCTACTCTCTTTTCCTACCTCCTTCTTGCACTTTTGTCTCATGGTTGTTCCTAGAACATTTTTATGAGTCCTTTCTTTTAGAGTCTCAAATTTCCCATCCTTTTGCCTATCTTTCCTTCTCTGATATGACTCTTTATCTCTAAGAGCCATTTTTGCCATTCTTCACCCTATATTGGCCCCAGGAAATTAAAATTTTGCCTTTCTTTTGGAGACTAACACTGTACATATCTCACTATAGAGGGTAACCCTAAACTCTAGATTGCTCCAACTAGTTAGTCCCATTTAAGCATTTGGAAAAATAACGGTAGCTTATTTAAGAAATAACTTTTTCTCTCAGCTCCATATGCATGGTTCTCACATAATGTAATCACAGTTGATGTACATACAAATTTGTGTTCTACTTTCATTTGATGTTATTTCACAAAGTGTATATACATTTAAATTTGTGTTCTACTCTTTTTTATGTAATGCTGTTTCCAAAGTAGTTTTCTCATCATGAATCTTATCTTTAAACACTGTATAATTCCTTCCTATAGAGAAGGCATAATTGATTTAATCAATTCTCTTGTGTTGAACATTTAAAATTTTGCCTGTGGTGTGGGACTGGGAAAATGTTTATTAAATATTTAAAAATAGAGTTATTTTTCTTTCAATTTTCCTGAAAACAAACTCTCCAAATGTATGCGTGGAGAGAGAAGTTTATATTTTTATTGCCCTTGATATATATCATTAGGCTTTACACAATGTGATTCTAATAATTCCATCTGATTTCAAGACTTGTTATAAAGTTATAGTAATCAAAACAATGTGATATTGGCCTAAAGATGAATTAAGGAAGTCCAGAAATACACTACCAAGTTTTCTTTTTTTTTTTTTGGTAACGGAGATTGAACTCGGGTCCTTGCACTTGCAAGCAGGCGTCGAAACCACTGAACTAAATCCCCGGCTACACTACCAAGTTGATGGACATTTTTTTTCTCTTTTACTTTTCCATATATATATATATATATATATATGGAATATATACTATTAGTGTATATTAATTTTTCAAAATATTGTGTATATTGTGATATTTTTATGTACACATACGTCATATTTTAATCATATCCCGACAATTGATTTCTGACAAAGCTGCTAGAACAATTCACTAGAGAAAGGATGGTTATTCCAATGAATGATACAGAGACAACTTGAATATCTACATTTTAAAAAATGAACATAAATTCGTAATTCATAACATATGCAAAACCTAACTCAAAATATATCATAGACCAAAATATAAAACTTATAGCTATTAAACTTCTAGAAGAAAACAAGGAGAAATATTTATAACCTTAAAGCTAGGCAAAGGTTTCAGATACTATAAAATATAAGCTGTAACGGGATAATTTTTTTCTTTGGTTTTTTGAGACAAAGTCTCACTACATAGTCCAGGCTGGACTTGAACTCACTGTAACCCAATTGGCCTTGAACTCTTGGTGATCTGCCTGTCTCAGCTTCCCCCTGTGCTAGGATTAAAGGCATGTGCCACCACATCTGGCTAGGAATAAATTGATAAACTGAACTTCATAAAAATGTAAAACATTAGCTCTTAGTGAGTTATAGTTGAAACAGGTAATGTGCTTGCTTCAGCAGCACATACAATAACAAAAAATGGGTGAAACATGTTGTCTTCCTATTTTTAACACTATCTCTTTTTGTTTCTTTGGGGGTTTTTTGGGGAGGGCGGTACCGGGGATCAAACTTGGGACCTTGTGCTTGCAAGGCCAGGCGGTAGAACTACTGAGCTAAATCCCCAGCCCTAATATTATGTCTTTATAAAAACAAATAGTACATGTATTTAGGGATATAAGCTTCCTTTTTGGCGACTCTATTTTTGGAAATTTAAGTCTCTGGACAGCTTGGTCTTGAAAATCCTGGATTTGAGTCTTGACACTATTTATTAGCTCTGATGTTGATCTAGTCATTTATCCTTTGTGTGATCCAATTTACTCATCTGTGTAAGTAGAGTATTTAGGTATACCTACCCGCCTCTAGGATTATCTCAAGGATTAAAGACAATAACATGTGAAAGTACTTTACATCTTGTTAATGACAAATTTCATGTAAAATTTTTATTAACTTCATCATCAGATGACCTAATGCACACCTTGGACTTTAAGAGATTACATAGGAGTAAAGATAATTCTTTTTTCAGATAATTTTTTTCTTTTTTTTTTGGTACCGGGGATCGAGCTCGGGTCCTTGCGCTTAGCAAGGCAAGTGACGGAACCACTGAGCTAACTCCCCGGCCCCAGATAATTTTTTTTAAACAGGCTACGATAGAAACTCTAGATTTAGCTGTGATTTCAATGCCTGTGGCATCCATCACATTCATAAGCTGGTGTTTCCAGTAACCTTTCACATATTTAAAATGACGTCAATATCCTCTTAGCTTCTGCTGGAACCTATCTCCACTCCTCCATACTCAGCACCCTTGATAATGTCTTGCCCCCGTGAAAGACCCTACAGATAACCTTAGACTTTTTTCCCAGGACAGAGCTAAAATACAAGCCCCCCTTTTCCCTGGAAAAAATAGAATTTACCCCGTGTGTGTGTGTGTTCCTGTAATCAAACCCAGGACCTCACACACGCTAAGTAAGTATGTTACCAAGTTCGGGGGGGGGGGGGGATGGGGTGCTGAGGACTCCTAGAAAGGCTTTCTAGGTTCTTGTTCTGAACAAAGAACCAGACAAAACAAGCACTAAAAGTAGCAAGGCTCTACATTTTTGCGGGGAGGAGGACCAGAAATCAAACTCAGGGTCTCGAGTTTGCCAGGCAGGCCCTACATGGCTGAGCTACATCCCTGGCAAGGTTTTGTATTAAAGGTAGGAAAAAGAAATATGCTCTGCAGAGTTTAAAAGAATTAAATTTAGGAAAAAAAGTACACTCTGCAGAGTGAAGCAGACTAATGTGAAAGAGAGCACAGTGGCCATGAGAAAAATGGCAGCCATCTTTTTTTGTATTCCCCGCTTCTTAGGCTGATGTGAGATCTGGGCTGTCCTATCAAAAATTGCTTGCAAAGGCTGGGGATTTAGCTCAGTGGTTTCGCCGCCTCCTGCACAAACGCAAGGACCGGAGTTCGAACCCTAGTACCAAAAAAAAAAAAAAAAAATTGCTTGCATTCTTACTAGAAGAACTGAGGATACACTTTCTGATTGGTTCCAGGTGCAGGGTTTGAGCATGTCTTCTGGACTCTGTGTTTGACAGGCCACTCTCACTTCCCCAGCTAGCTGGCTATGCCCTAATCTCCTGTCTCAGACACTCTTAACCATTTAGCTATATCCTAAATTCTTTTTATTTTGAGCCAGGGACTTGCCAAGCTGCCCAGACTGACTCTAAAATTGTAATCCTCCACCCTCAGCCTCTCAAATTGCTGGGATTACAGCCATGCAACACCATGTCAGGTTTAGGTCTATTTTATAATTAGCCCAACAACTGGTATTTTCACATCATTGTAATAAAGAGGTTCTCAGTGTGTGGTTCTCCATCTGCCTCCCCATGAAATGTAAACGTTAACAGTGTAATTCCAGAACCCCACTTCTCACTGCCAAATTAGAAAATTTGAGAATCTTAGGAAAATTAAAGACATCAGAATTATGGCTGGAGGTGCATCTGGAGAAGACCAGGCCTCAAGATAAAGTCACAATGGCCAGACTTGCATACCTCCCTAAGGGAAAAGAGGAAATTTGAGATTATACTGGAATTAGTACCATCCAGTCCATTAAGTCCAGAAATGCATCAGACACCCAGGTGGGTGACCAGGACATCTGGACCTATTCCTTCCCAAAATTATTCCTGCTTTAGGAGTCACAGATAAACTGAGGTTAATGATGCCAGCCATATGACTTTGTCACGTTCCCTGCTTCCCTATTGGATCAATATTAGCTAAGTGGCTATACTTGTAATCTTATTGGTTGGTTATAATTTGACCCATGTTGTACCCACATTGTGACTTTGCTGTATAAATTATCCTTCACAAAGGGCTGTGGTGGCAACTCGCTTGGGACCCTCTGGTCTCTCATGAGCTATTGCTATTCCCCAATAAATGTTTACTACTTTTAACCTCCTTTGTCCTTTAGAATTCATTCTTCAATTTCAGAGGACATGAACTCAGCACATCTGACATATAGCAGATTGAGAGTCATATTTCTCCTGTATCATTTAATGGTCCTTCCAGGTAATTCTGATCCAGGCTAAAGTTTTAGAGCCACTGCTATAATAAATACTGTTAAATACTATATATCTACTGTCAATCAACTAGTTAATATCAAATTAAATAGCTTGTAACATTTAATAGGTGGCCCTTTCTGTAAGCATTTCCAGAAACATTTTCTAGTTCGTAAAAAGAACAAAATGCATTTGAGTTCTACGTATTGAATTAGTTATGTTATTGGATATACTTGGCATTGAATTTTGCCATTAGATTATAGATTATTTAGGGAGTTTTGACTTTTGGTAGAGTGGAATACCATTTGGACAATCAAAGTGGTATTTTACATAATAGTATCCTATTCTTAGTAACTTGAATAATTCAAAAAAGCCTCCAGAGTCTGGAGTCAACTACCTCATACTTAAGAAGAAATTGTGCATTGAGAGACTCTGGTTTGTTTTACAAATTTGCAATAAGGTTTTAGTACAAAATGGCCATTTTGACATTTTGGTTTTAGGCAAATAAAGCATTCTTCATGTGAATTAAAACTAAGTACTAATTTTCAAGTCCAATAGTGCCCTTTTCACCTGTTTTCTATTACTTGGGGCATCATCTGCTCCCTTACCCAACAAAGTAAGCCAGAGAATAACCAGTACTGATAATTGATACAATTATCATGTGACTACTTGAGGCATGACAATTAAACTTTGAAAAACACAGAAAGTTTAGCTGAAAGGGAGTAGATGTCAGCAATGTAAGTGGTCCTTGCTTGAATAGACCACAGTTGTATGGACTGGGAGCCATAGCACAGTTAGAGAAATGTGGTGCCCATAAGGGTGCCCAAGAGCCCCCTGGACTCTTGTGGGACAGAAGCCTCCCAAAATGATGGAAGGTGAATCTCTATAAATCTTTATAGGGACTGAGAAATTGAATTAGATTTAAAATAAAGAAGTATAGCATTCCTTACAGCCATGTGTCATGGAACAAAACCAAGCAGATGTATATAAACCTGTTTTTATATAAAATGTTTATACTAAACATTCTCCTTAATTTCTTTTTATTTTCTTTCTGTTTTCTTTAAACTTGGGAAACTTTGTGTGTGTGTGTGTGTGTGTGTGTGTGTGTGTGTGTGTGACTGGGGAATGAACCCAGGACCTTGCACTGAACTACATCCTTAGCCACACACACCCCCAACCCCTTTAAATTACATTTTCAGACAGGGTCCCACTAAGTTGCCCAGGCTGGGCTCAAATGTGAGATCCTCCTGCCTCCACCTCTCAGAGTACTGGGATTACAGGTGTCCACCACCATGCCTAGTGTAGGAAACAACCTATTTTTAAGCAGTACTAGTAACAATATTTTTTAAACCAGAAACTTACTCAGTTTCTACTTCTTTGGCTAGAAACTTATTCAGTTTTTGCTTCTCATGTAATAGTTTTCATGAGAACCACTTTTCCTCTCTTTATTTGGTACCTGTAGTGCACATTGGGTGTGACACGTGGCCACAGGAGGCAGACTGAAGGGAGGTATAGCAAAGAGGACGTGTGGCACTGCTCATCGGGCCCAACACTTAAACATTCCTGAGCAACCTTATCTTCAGCAAACTCAAACAGTAAGAATAGAGCTAATAGGGAAAATAGGGTTAGAAGCAATTCACTCTAAAGCTTTGCAAATCTGTAACCAGAATGCTGATAAACATAATGCATTGCACAGAAGGAGATAACTCAGACATCCCAACCAGGTATCTCAGTGTGGCTAGAGGCTGTTACAATGAGTATTTTAGATGTTCAGTGTGATAGAATGGGATTACAAGCATGCAACACCAGGTCTGACTGGCAGCACTTTATTTTATTTTTTTTGGTACCGGGGATTGAACTTGGGACATTGCGCTTGCGCAGCAGGTGCCAGAACCACTAAGCTAAATCCCCAGCCCAAGGACAGTCTATTTATTAACTAGCCTTTCTGGCTTAGTTCATAAAGCTTTCTCCCATGACAATGCTCCCCACCCTTCCCTGTTCAATCCCTGATGAATATGCCCTGGCATTTGGACTCCATCTTCCTTTCTTGTTTCTGACTCAGCCATTATACATACACCAGTATAAACTCCATATGGATTAATGAGATTAAAGGTAAAACTGTTAATAAAAATGAGTCAGCGATTTGTCATAGCTTTAGTAAAATAATTATTTCTTCTAACTATTGAAGGAATAAAAAATTGGTGATAACAATGACAAACCACCTTTACCAATTGCTAAGCAAAAGGTGCATTTTATACATTATCTCATTGAACCCTCCTGAGACCCTTTGAGCTCAGGGCCCTTGTCAATGATATCAGGCCTTCACAGATGAGAAGAGAGTCCTGAGGGGCTGTGAAATTTGCTCAGTCACCCAGAATGGCAGGACAGGAAAAACATGGTAGAATTTGATTTCATACACTTTAAAAAATTTTAGCTTTGTTTGAGACAGGGTCTCTCTATGTAGTTCAGGCAGGCCATAAACTCACTATGTACCCCAGTCTGGCCTCAAACCTGTGGAAAGCCTCCTGCCTCAACCTCCTGAGTGCTTGGATTGTAGGCATGCACCACCACACCAGCTGAATTCATACACTTTTAACTATCTTCTACTATCTTCTGACGTAAATTGACAAGTAATAAGGAAAAGGCTGAACTGCTAGGACATGGTAAGAATTAAGAACACCTATGTCTAAAATTTTTTTTTAAAGGAAGAGATCGAAGGAGGTAGTTACAGCAGACATGGTAAAGTATTAACATCTGCCTTCTGTGGTGTCTGTAAATAAAAGCACCAAGAAGCCAGTTACAAACAGACAAGGACATAGACAGTATACAAATTCTAAACAAGAGAAAAACCAAATTTTAAACAAGTAGTGAACTGGGCCAGGGATTTAGCTCAGTGATTCCACTGCCTGCCTTGCAAGCACAAGGACCCAAGTTCGATCCCCGGTACCAAAAAAACAAACAAACAAAAAAACAAGTAGTGAACTTTTCAATAGTGCTGGGAATCAAAGATCTGAAAATGGAAATAATAAAAAGGTGTGGCTTTGCATCTATAAATTTGGAACACTTTTTTTTTTTGAGACAAGGTCTTGCTATGTAGTCTAGGCTGGCCTTGAACTCTCAATACTCCTGCCTCAGGCTCCTGAGTGCTGGAATTAGAGGCTTGCAACACCAGGCCTGACTGGAATACTTTTTTTTTTTTGAGACGGGGGTCTTGTTACATAGCGCAGGCTGGCCTCGAACTTATGGCAATTTTCCTGCCTTACCTTCCGAAATGTTGCGTTTACAGGCACGTGCTGGAATACTTTTTTTTTTTTTTTTTTTCTGGTACTAGAGATCGAACTCGGGACCTTCTGCTTGTGAGGCAGGCGGTGGAACCACTGAGCTAAATCCCCGGCCCTGGAATACTTTTTTGAAGATACAAAATTCAATACACATGAAACCATGAAAAATATTAGTTGTAAATTGGTAGAATTTTACTGTGCACAGTTTAACTTTTATAGTGAAATGCAACAACTCAGCTTTACAGAGAAGTGTTACAGTTCAATGTTACACCCAAGTGTTACATGTATCCAAAGGTCTCTGGAGGCAAAGGGTGTCTGGAGCAATGCTACATAATTTTAGGGAAAAATCATTTGATTAGGCCTATTTCTCCTGCCTACAGGCCAGCTATGGCATTTTGAGACATAATTCCATTTTGGCCTCCGGTCACAACTGAGACCTCAATGAGCCGGTGATGCTGTGATGCTCCAGGACAAGATTAGGCAGCTGAAGACATTGTGGGAGGAACAAAATCTTCATCTACTCAGTTCCTCATTGTTCTTGGATTGTTACACTTTGATTATCCTGATGTACTGAACTCTCTGCAAGTCATTTGTTACACCTTGTTTATCCAGATGTACTGAACTCTCCCCAAGTCATTTGTCACATCTGTTTCTCCTGATGTACGGAAAAAAAAGGTGCGGTAAACTGGGGGGTTTCGTCTTTGCCACCCAGAACAGCACTGATCAGACCCAAAGCTCAGCTTCTTCTCAAAGTCTCATTTTTTTCTACCTTTCCTGTATAATAAGTTAATTCGCCTTGTGCTGCCGTGGCTTGCAGGAGACTAGGACTTACTGCAGAGGTTCTAGCAATGTCCCCTTTCCCGGTTCCCTAGAAAAGGGTTAGGACTCCAAAGTCTGAGCCCAGAACAGAAATGGAAGCAACCTTATCTATAGATATCTATGGGGTAGGGGAATTGGGTTCACGTGCCAGGCAAGCACTTTTACAGAAGCAGAAAGGCAGAGTTAACAAAACATCGTGAAATACTGGGTAAGAACATCCTGAAACATGGGATAGGAACATCTTGCAGCTTGTATAGTTACATTTGTCATTAGGACACTTGAACAGTTACATTGCTTGAACTGTTACGTTTGCAGTGCAGGTAGCTTTAAAAAACATTTTATGATTTTTGGCAAAAAACATCAGGGGGGCTTGGGAACAGACAAAGGCCTGCCATATGTTGTGCATTATTTCCTTATCATAACAATATATATTAAGGGCAATAAAAATGTAAACTCCTATTCCCCTGTCTGCATATTTCTGGGAGTTGATTTTTCAGAAAAATAATTTGCTAGAAAGAGCAAATTAATTAATTAGAAATATTTTATTGTAAAATTTACTCAGCAAAAAAGTGTAAATGTTTTAAATCTTCAACATTAGAGAAATGATTAAGTCAAAGATGCCCTCTATATGTGATGGGATTACAGTCTTTAAAGATAAAACACATGAGGTGAAAACTACTTATGAAACATCAAATGATTGAAGACAAATTTATATGCTTATGCCTTTGATGAAATAAGATCAAATGAAAGGAGAACACAAATTTGTTCTGTACATCAACTGTGATTACAACTATGTGAGAACAATGCACATGGAGGAGAAAGAAAAAGTTATTCCTTTAAAAAGCTGGAGGCAGAAATTCTCAAAAAGTGAGCCAATTTTTGCTTTACTAAGTAGTAGATCCTTATGGTTGTAGCAATCTAGTGTTTAGGGATGACCTGGGTTAGAGTGAGACAAGTTGTCGCGAGCAGGTACCGCGGGTAAAGAGGACTCAGACTCGGATGGCAGTTCACACAATTATATTACTATAATTCACTTCTATGCAATTATCACACGATATTAAATGAGACAATATTAAGTCTGCCAATTACCACGTCCCTGTACCTGTACTGCGCAAGTCCTTATGGGAGCGCGACGTTTCCTCCCGTCAGGTCAGAGGGTCCGATCCGTAGACGAAGGGCGTCGAGTTGGCGCTAGGGTGTCCGTCTCTCCACTGGCCTCTTCCTCTGGTCTCGTCTGGTCGGCGGCGATGCTCCTTCCAGCGGGATCAGGTGCAGGTGTCCCGGTCGGTAGTCAGATCAACAGACTGACTAGTAGACTGGTTGGTGGGACGGATCGTCGACTTGCTTGAGGTCTTCAGCTCTTTTATACTATTCTAACTGGGCGTTTGTGGTATTGGTTTAGACTTATCACACTGTCCATTTTGGGCCATCCCTTGTCCAGTTCGGGGTACATCCTTATCAATTCCATACCGCTTAAGGTTCTACTTATATATCTTATGGTCACTATGGTTACGTATCACTCACAGCACTCTTAAAGTCACAGCACACTTTAGGGTTACAGCACACTTAGGGTTATACAATTCCATCTTATTTCAAATGTTCTCCACACAAGTAATTCAGCATTACTCTCCAAAAGAAATACAGATACATTTTACATTTCCTGGAGCCAGCAAGGGTGGGGAGAATCTACTAGAGATGAAGGGTGACACCAGAGAAAGAAAGGTGGACAGGAGAATGGGGAGGCTGGGGACTTTTAAGAGAAGAAATGACCCAGGCGAATATTCTAAAAACAACCATGAAATGCAAGAGGGAGCTGGGATGGGTTAGGGAGGATGTGTTTGGAAAATGGGTAAATTTTCGACAATCAGAACATGGTCTTCTGGGTTACACAGCTACTGACTAGAGGAGAAGATGAAGAACTAAAAATAGCTAATCTGAAGTGGGGGTGGAGGGCTACTGGGAATTGACACTAGGGCCTTCTACATCCCCAACCCCTTTTAAAATTTTATTTTTATTTTGAGATAGAGTCTTGCTTAGTTGTTAAATTACCCAGGCTGGGCTGAAACTTGACATCCTCCTGCCTCTGAGGCTTCCCAGAGTGCTGGGATTAGAGGTGCGCACCGCCACACCTGGTTAGCCACTGTAATAGAGTAGTGGAATATAACTGAATGTTTCAAAATTTAATTTGTATTTGTTTATTCATTTATTCCTGGGAAAATACCATATTCTTGCTTAGAAAGGCTGTATAGAGACACAGCATCTAGTGTCAAGTGTTTACTCAAAATTCTTTTTTTTCATGAATTTCTTAGCCATTCTCTGACTTCTCAGTCTTTGATTCTTCCTTAAATATATTTAAATATCTTCCTTAGATATCTTCTCCCCAGTACACAATCCACTCAGATCAGTGAACAAGTGATACAGAAAGCTCTGTATATTCCACACTTGTGTGACCATGTTATTTTATCAAAGCTAGATTCTCTACTTCATGCTTTGTACAAAAATAAGTTCAAAAGGAATCAAAAATGCAAAATTTAAAAGAAAAAATCCCCACTTTTATTGTAACTCTTTTTTTTTGGTACTGGGGATCGAACTCAGGACCTTGCACTTTTGAAGCAGGCAGCAGAACCACTGAGCTAAATCCCCAGCAAAAAAAACACTTTTAAAGATACTGTAAAGACTATTTGTAAAACCTTAAAAGCAAAGATAGAGCTGGGGATTTAGCTCAGTGGCACCACGCCTCCCTCACAAGCACAAGATCTTGAGTTCGATCCCCAGTACCAAAAAAAAAAAAAAAAAGGGTTATGTGGAAAAATAAACTGTAGACGAAAGTCAACAGATGGTGATGGACCAGGGAAATAGTTTATGCACACATTAGAAGCAAAAGATTGATATCTCTAGTCTTTAACAATCTTTCCCTAATTGGTAGGGAACAGACAGACATCATAGGGTATTGGAGGAAAATCCACACTCTTTTCCTCACTCTCACAGAACAGGATACTTTACCTCTAGTTACCAAAGTGTGTGTGAGTGTGTGTGTGTGTGTGTGTGTGTGTGTGTGTATTTCCCCACCATCAACCAGTTCTCTAGCAGGCATCACCTAAGAGCTGTGTGTGCTATAATTCAACTGTGTTCTGACGTCATCTGCCTGGAGTTAGAGTCAGATCTTTAAGTTCAGGGCTCAGTCCCATGACACTGCACACCTCTTCAGGTGCCACTTGCAAGCTCCAGGTTTTGACCAGGTTGTGACAGTCCTTGTGGCTGACCATCTATAAATTAGGAGTTCCTTGTCCCTGGGTTTGATTAAATTTGCTAGGATGATTCATAAAACTCAGTGGAAAACTTCCTCCTGTGCTTTGAATGTGTCCACCAAAAACATGTATTGGAAACTTAATCCTCAAAAGTGTTGGGAAGTGGGGCCTAATGAGAGGTGATTAGGCACGAGGGTGGAGTGAATGTATTCATCTTATGATCACAGGAAAGAGCTCATTGTAAAAGGCGGAGTTTGGCCTCTCTCTTATCTCACAAGCATTTATTTTTATTTAATTTTTTGATGATAGTCATTCTTTCTGGAGTAAAATGGAATCTCAGTGTTGTTTTAATTTGCATTTCTCTAATGGCCAGAGATGTTGAACATTTTTTTTCATGTATTTATTGGCTATTTGTACTTCTTCTGAGAAGTATCTGTTCATTTCATTTGCCCTTTTTCTTTTGGTACTGGGCATCAAACTCAGGACGTTGTGCTTGTGAGGCACCAGTGGAATGGAGCAGTCAATGCAGCAGGCTGCAATGGCTGGTGGGTTATTCTGGTTCAGATGTCCTCTAGGAGAGGGAGATTGGCCAGTAGCCCTTTTGGACAGAGGTCAACTGAGCTTGGAACTCAGAACAGCTGCAGGCTGGCTCTATTTAGCAACTCCCTGTGTCAGAGTGAGCCAGAATTGAGTTCAAGTTGGCAGGAGGTCAAGGAACAAAATTCAACCTGAAAGGAAGCTGACTTCAATCTGGGAGGAGGCACACAAAGTGTTGCAAGCTGAACAAATTGAGTTCCAGCCTCACAGCCAGGAACCAGCCTGAATTTCAGTGGAACTAAAGGTGTAGGCTTGCTGAGATTATCCACTACTACTCCATTATAAATCTATGGCAGGTTTGCTGGGATTAATCAACACAGATCTGGGATCTGTCTGCTCACTCTGTCTACCAGTGACAGAAGAGACACACCCTCAAGTGGATATTTTTCCTCCTTCTCCTTTTTCTTTTCTTGTTTTGTTTTTGTTGTTTTCTTTCTCTTGATTCTTTGTTCTTATTTTTATATGGGTATGAACATTGTTTCTAGTTTTCTTATTGTTGTTGCTCTGTTCTGTTCTTCCTTTTTTTTTTGGTACTGGGGATTGAACTCGGGACCTTGCACTTTCGAGGCAAGTGGTGGAACCACTGAGCTAAATCCCTTGCCCTTCTGTTCTTGTACTTATTTCTTTCTTCCTTTTTCCCTCTTGTCTTCTTCACCAGTTTCCCAAATTTTACATACTCTTCCTTTGACCTCCAGCCTTGCTTCTAATCTCTTCATTTTCTTCAATTTCTCTACTTTTTCCCCCAGTCTCTTTTAAATTTTCTCCTCTGAGGGTAAAATTGCCCTATTGAGGGTATATTTACTGTATACAATTTTCTGGCTTGTTTTAAATTTTGTTACATAGCCACAAATCTTGATCATATGGTTAAAGGTACCAAGTTAATAGTTACCCACAGTTCATCATTTTCTAGGCTGTGTTTGATGGTATTGTTATTACTGATAGTACTACTTTAGCCAAGATGATATAATTGTTTTAATCAGTTGTTCTTCCTGATATGGGAAAACTGAGATTGCCTAAGGGTCATAAACAATACTATAGGCCAGTGTCAAAGAACAAGAGTCTAGGCCAAATAGGCAGCAATTTCTCATCCCCAGTAAATCAAAGAGGTAGGATCTTGCAACAGACTCAAAACCCAAAATCTGTCTACATCTGAAAGACATCTCTGAGAAGTAGTCATTTCCTAAGGGTTCTAAGTATTAGTTCTAAAACTACCTGCCGAAGCACTTTATAAACATCAACCCAAGAATTAAACTAAAAAAATACAAAATGAGAAGACACTTAAGCAAGATACAACCCCAGACTTTCAGCTTACCAAAGGCAAACTCAGGCAGCATTGAGGTGGAATAATTCTAAACCCACCCACCTGGACTCTCTGAAGTGGTAACAGTAGAAGTAACAAAGAAGATGAATGAGGCTCTAGAAAAAAGTCAAATCAGAAATAATCTCCCAGATAACTGCAGAGATGGTGACCATAATGCATGACATAGTGATTCTAGAGAAGATACAGATAAAAAAAAAAGAGCTTAGGAAAATGATGAAATCCATGAATGCCCAACATAAGAAGGAAATGGAATCCATGAAACAAATTCAAGCAGATATCCAGGAGATTAAAAATTCCATTGAAAGTATACCCAGCAGAATGAGTCTGCAAGGACAGACTATCAGATATAGAAGACAGGATTGCAGTTAGATTGCATGCTATTTTCTTAAAAATAGCATGGGGAAAAAAATAGCATGGGGACTTGAGAAATAAATCCAGCAGCTGCTAGATGATTCAAAGAAGAATAAAAAAATTGATTGAGTCACTGAAAAAGCAGGAGATAATGCAGATGACATATAAAATCTGTTCACAGAAGTAGTGGCAGAGAACTTCCCAAGCATAGAAAAACAATTTGACATACAGATAAGTAAGGCATATAGAACTCCAATTAGCCACGATAAAAAAACACACTACCCCAATGCATGTAACAGTCAGGATCCTAGAAATTCAACACAAGGACAAAATACAGTGGTCCCTCAAGTTACAACCAGCCTGACATATGAACAACTTGGGTTAATTAGGTTAATGGAAGATTCTTCTGCCTCTTGTTACTTATAGGGTATACCCAGGTAAACATCCAGATCTCCACTGTATTGACTTAAACCACCTTGAATTACAACAAGCCCTTGGGAACTGACTGAGTTTATAAGTCAAGGGTCCATTTTATTAAAAGGTGTTGAGAAAAGAAACAATTTTCTTATAAAGGAAAGCCCATCAGAATCACAGCAGACTCCTCAACACAAAAACTCAAGTCAAGGACAGGTTGGAGTGAACCATTTCAAGCCCTAAAAGAAAACAACCAGTACATCCTGACTGATGTACCCCACAAAACTATCTTTCAAAATTGATGGAGAAATAAGATACTTCCATGATAACACACCCAAAGAAATTTGTGGCCACCAAAACAGCACTCCAAAATGTTCTGAAAGACATTCTTGAAAGAGATTAGGACTACAACTCCATGAACTCCAACAGAATGAATCCACCAGGCAAGGCAAATAATTAAAGAGAGGAGGGAAAAGGGGAAACCAACAATAGGAAAATAACATCACAAGGATAAGTCAATACATACTAGTTATAACCATCAATGTAAACGGTCTCAATTCACCAAACAAAAGAAACAGACTAGCAGAATTGATCAAGAAGCAAGACTCAACAATATGCTGCATACAAGAAACAGATTTAATTTTTTAAAAATTCATAGACTGAAAGTCAAAGGCTGGAAAACAATACTCTGTGAGACAGGAACCCAGAAAAATGCATGGGTATCTATTTTATTTGCGGACAAAGTGGATTTCAAGCCAAGACTAATTAAGAGAGACAAAGAAGGTCAGTCTAACCAGAGACCCCTGCAGCAGATCCGGATCTCCTGCTTGGTGCTACTACACACAGTGAGTAGAATTAGAGACAGAATTAAAGAGACAGAGACAAGGAATTGGGATGACCAGTGCTTAAGCAAGCCGCAAAAGACTTGAGCAAGGAAAGGGCATGAATGCCCAGAACTGTTGACATTTATTTGTGGCACAATCATTGTTAAATTGGGGTAAAGGGGCTACGTGAAGGGGCTATGTGTAGTTGCTATGGATATGTTGCTGATGCAGGCAAGGCTTGTAAAAGAAGAGACAAACATTCTTGTGTTCGGCTGGGAACAGAATTTGGATAAGAGTTACTTTGACCTCTGCTGTGTGTTACCTCATATGTTTTGGTCAGACTCACTTCTTAAAATAAGCCAATTGTGGAGTTAACTCTTTACAGCCTGCACACCCAACTATATAAAACAAATATTAACAGACATGAAAAATCAGATATGCACAAATAGAATTATAAAGGAGGACCTCAATACCCCACTGTCACAGATAGATCAACTAGATAAAAAAAATCAACAAAGAAATATAAAGGCTGAACCAAACTTTTGAACAAGTGGACTTAGTAGTTGTCTAAGAGTGTTCCACCCCAAAACAACAGAATAAACATTTTTCTCAGCTGCACATGGAGCATTCTCCAAAATAGACCACATACTAGCTCATAGAATGTGCTTGAGTAAATGCAAAGGAATTGAAATTATCCCAAGCATATTGTCAAGACCATAATGCAATGAAATTGGAACTCAATGGCAAAAGAAACCACAAGAACTTCATAAATACATGGAAATTAAATAACACCATCCTGAACAATCAGTGGGTCACAGATGAAATTAAAGAAGAAATTAGACAGTTTATACAATTAAACAATAATGCCATTATAACATTCTGGAACTTATAAGACACAATGAAAGTCTTAAGAGGAAAATTTATAGCAGTGAGTTCTCATATTAGAAAAACAAAGCAAGCACAAATAAACAACCTAATATTGAACCTCAGGCTTCTAGAAAAAGAATACCAAGTCAAACCCAAAGCTTGTACGAGGAAGGAAATTATCAAGATCAGATCAGAAATTAATGCAATTGACACTAAGAAAACAATACCAAAAAAATCAATAAATCTAAGAGTTGGTTCTTTGAGAGATTAAATAAAATTAGCCAACCTTATCAAAAAAGGAAAGAAAAGACTCAAATCCATGCAATTAGAAATGAAAAGGGAGGGCCAAGGATTTAGCTTAGTGGCACCGTGCCTGCCTTGCAAGCACAAGGTCTGAGTTCAATCCCCAGTACCACAAAAAGAAAAAAGAAAGAAAGAAAAAGGGTGAAATCACAACGGATCCTGCAGAAATCCAGAAGACCATCAATACCTACTTCGAGAAACTGTACTCTAATAAGATAGAAAACACAGAAGAAATGAATAGATTCCCAGATACATATCAATTACCAAAGCTGAATCAAGAAGATATAAAAATTCTAAATAAACCAGTATCAGTCAATGAAATCAAAGAAGCAATTTTAAAACTACCAACAAAGAAAAACACAAATCTTTATGGATTCACTGCTGAATTCTATAAGAAATTGAGACGATCTAATGGCACTACTCCTCAAACTCTTTAATGAAATTGAAAGGGAAGCAACACCCCCAAACTCATTCCTGGAAGCAGGCATTACCCTGATACCAAAACCAGAGAAATATCCAAAAAAGAGAACTACAGGGCAATCTCCCTAATGAACATAGATGCAAAAATCCTCAATAAAATACTGGTAAACAGAATGCAGCAAATCATCAAGAATATTATACACCGGGGCTGGGCCAGAGCAGCCCAGGATGGCAGACTTCGAGGATCAGGTGTCGGATGAGAAGAAGGGTACTATGTATGCAGATCTGAATGAAGTAAGGCAAAGCTCCTGGTCCAGGTACGCATCGCTGCTAAATTTATCACTCATGCACCTCCAGGGGAGTTTAATGAAGTATTCACTGTTGTCCGGCTACTACTTAACAATGACAATCTCCTCAGGGAAGGGGCAGCTCATGCATTTGCACAGTATAACATGGATCAGTTCACACCTGTGAAGACATAAGGATATGAAGATCAGGTTTTAATTACAGAGCATGGTGATCTGGGTAATAGCAGATTTTTAGATCCAAGAAACAAAATTTTCTTTAAGTTTGATCACTTACGGAAAGAAGCAAGTGACCCCCAGCCAGAGGAAATAGATGGAAGTTTGAAGTCTTGGAGAGAATCCTGTGACAGTGCTTTAAGAGCCTATGTGAAAGATCATTATTCCAACGGCTTCTGTACTGTATATGCTAAATCTATAGATAGGCAACAGACTATTATTGCATGTATTGAAAGCCACCAGTTCCAGCCTAAAAATTTCTAGAATGGCCGTTGGAGATCAGAGTGGAAGTTCACCATCAATCCATCTACAGCTCAGGTAGTTGGAGTGCTCAAGATCCAGGTTCACTATTATGAAGATGGTAATGTTCAATTGGTTAGTCATAAAGATGTACAAGATTCAATAAATGTTTCGAATGAAGTCCAAACTGCAAAGGAGTTTATTAAAATCATAGAGAATGCAGAAAATGAGTATCAGACAGCGATTAGTGAAAACTATCAAACAATGTCAGACACCACATTCAAGGCCTTGCACCGGCAGCCTCTGGTTACCCGCACCAAAATCGACTGGAACAAGATACTTAGTTACAAGATTGGCAAAGAAATGCGGAATGCTTAAAGGCTGACTGTAGAATTCTTCAGTATGTGGAAAGAAAATGATTCAACACATGGTCATATGATAAACAAGTGATTTATAAACAAAAGTGATATTTTGCTAGGGCTTTCAAACTTAACAGATTTTCTAGCCTCATGGAATACTGTTGAACCTATAGCATTGTCTTGACCTTGTGTTCTCTGCCTTGTAATTTTCTGTTATTACTATACCTAGTTGTAAATCTTTTTTTTTTCTCCTGTGTTTTATGTTGGAAAGAGAGATCTATCTTGGAGTCATTTTACTATTTAGAAAATTTTCCTAGCCATGAAGTCCTGTTACTGTTTAGATAATATGTTCAGTACTTTTTTACTCCTATGCTTCAAAGCACTTCTGGTACTTCAGTGGTTTTTACTGATCCAGCAGCTAAAGAGGCTGTTGTGCTACAAACCAGCTAAATGGAAGATACATTCATTCTTCTCACTCTGACTGCTTTGATCATCATTTGGAGCATCTCATAACTGTTATTTTTTTTAAACTTTGCATTGGGCCTTTCAGGTCCATTTGATAAGGCCAAAATAAGCATTCTGGAAATTCCATGATAGCCAGATTTTCTGGGGGAACTTGTTTTTAAATCCAAAGACTTGAACCACATTCCCTGCACATGAACATGTTTGCTTTTTTGGAGAGGAAGGGATTCTCTCATGGTCTTCCCTATTGTAGGTATTGACACCTGCATTTTTAGAAGAATTTTACTCATTTACATTTTTGTTTTTCTGTTTTGTTTTTTTGTTGTTGTTTTTTTAGAACTTCTGACATACTGTGGATGTAGTAAAACTTGAAAAATGCAGTGTTGAAGAAATCACGGATATCTTGTCCTTTAATACTTTGTGAAGGATTGTACTGTAAGCAAATGAGTCAAACAGCTCTATAAGTCACAAAAACTAAAACTAAACCAAAGTGAAAAGAGTAACTTCCAGGCAGTACCTCTCTATTGTAACCTGTTATTTAAGAGAATACTAGAGTTTTCTAAATAGGATGTAAAATTTGTTCCAAATTACTCTTCCTTAGTCCTGCCTACCAAGAACTCAAAAGTAACTGTGATATAGCAACCCTTCCCAGGTATAGTGGCAGGTAAATGTGTGATCTCAGAATACACAGGTGACAGAGATGTGATAGGACAACTGATAAGGGTGGATTCGTTTACACTGTTTACACTTCTATGACCAGGCCTTAAAGGGAGGTCAGTTTTTTTAAAAAACCAAGTAGTGTCTTCCTACGTGTCTTCAGATACATGTTAAAAAAAGAAGGCTGTTTATGCTTCAGCTTTGTTTTGCTCAGGAATGACAGTCATGCAAGAGCTTGTTTCTAAGTGAAAGCTATGTTAACATTTTTTGTTTATTTCAAATGAAATATATTTGTATTATTTGTCATTCATACTATCCATCCATCATAACACACACTATCTTCTGTATCAGGTAGTCCAGTAGACATATACCTGTTTTGTTCTAAAAAAAAAAAAAAGAATATTATACACCATGACTAAGTAGGATTCATACCAGGGATGCAGGAATGGTTCAATATACACAAATCAACAAATGTAATACACCACATTAACAGAACCAAGGACAAAAACCATATGATCATCTCAATAGATGGAGAAAAAATGTTTGACAAAGCCCAACACCCAGACATGACCAAAACCCTATAGAAAATTGAAATAGATGGTCTTTTTCTCAATCTGATAAAAGCCATCTCTGACATACCAATAGCCAACATCATACTAAATGGACAAAAACTGAAAGCTTTAACTCAGGAACATGACAAGGATGCCCATTATCATCACTCCTATTCAATATAGTTCTGGAAACATTAGCCACAGCAATTAGACAAGAGAAAGAAACAAAAGTTGAATTATTATTTGCAAATGACATGATACTCTACATAGAAGACCCCAAAAACTCCACCAAAAGACTCCTAGATTTAATAACCCAATTCAGTAGTGTAGCTAGATACAAAATCAACACTCAAAAGTCAAAGCATTCCTGTACATGAAAAACAAACTCACTGAGAGAGAAATTAGCGAAACAGCACCTTTCCCAATAGCATCAAGAAAAATGAAATACTTAGGAATCAATCTAACAAAGGAAGTAGGACCTTTACCTTGAAAACTACACTATGAAAAAGGAGATCAAAGAGAATGTCAGAAAATGGAGAGATACCTTTGTTCTTGGATTGGCAGAACCAATATAATGAAAATGGCCACATTTCCAAAACTATTATACAGATTTATTGCAATCTCAATCAAAATACCAATAGCATATCTCACAGAAGTAGAGAAAACAATCCTAAAATTCATGTGGAACAAGAAGGGACCTTGAATTGTTACAGCACAGTGGAGTACCTCAGTGCTATGGCCAAGTGTGAAGCTTAGAGGCACAGCTGATCTTTACAGCTCATTGTGGCAGCTCTGGGTTTCAGCTTTGAGGCACAGCTGAGCTTTACAGCTCAGTGTGGCAGCTCTTGAAATTTGAAGACTTGAGAATCCGGTGATTACTTGAAGAGGTGGAGAAAAACCTTTATTTCACCAGTGGGCTCAGAGGAGTTAGTGCTTGAAGTCTGAGCACCTTACCAGAAATGAGAGCCTTCTTCCCTCCCACCCACCCCCATTAAGCTTATTGGTACATTTTAGGTATAAAATACAGTTACATACATCATTGGGATCTTGTACCATTACACGAATATCTTGGTTCTTATTTTTTTTCCCCTTCCCCTGCCCTCCCTTCACCTCCTCCACCCTTCCCTATTTGTTTCCATTTTTTTCCTTTTCACATATTTTTTTCCTTTCTTTCCTTTTCCCTACCTCTCCCACTTCCCCTGCTCCTTTAGAACTTTACTTCCTATTACACAATATCAATTATACATTTTTAAATTTAAAATATCAAGACCTAGGTTGGGATTTAGTTCAGTGGTTCCGCCACCTGCCTCGCAAGCGCAAGGTCCCGAGTTCAATCCCCGGTACCAAAACAAAGACCTAGGAGACATTACCACAGAATTTACAGAATTTAAAAAGACATAGAAAGCATATTTCAAAAAATCTGTTTTGAAATAAATTTGGCAACTTCTAAGAAGAACTTTGAAAGACAAATTAATGAAACTAACTCTGGAGGAAATATAAAATTTGAATAGCACCTATTAAAGAAAGTATATTCCTAGCTTGAAAACCTACCTATATGACAACAACAGGCTCATATACATTTTAACTGATAAATTATATCAAACATTTAAAGCAGAAAAAAGAAGGAACACTTCTCCCCTCATTTTAGGAACTCAACATTGTGCTAATCTTAAAACTGGATAAAGATAATAGAAGAAAAAAGTATGAACATAGATAGAGATTTGTTTAACAAAACAAACTATTGGAAGTCAGATCTGGCAGTATGTAGAAAGTGGTTTTGTTATAGGGATGGCAGTGTTGGTTCAGCATTGGAAGATCCACCCCCAAAAGTCATCATTTTAACAGAGGAAAGGAAAAAGCCATATGACCCTTCCACTAGTTGGAGAAAAAGTATTGGACTAAATTCCACAGCTGTTAATGGTAAAACCTATCAGGAGACTAGAAGTAGAACAGAAACTTCTCAATAGATTAAAGACATGTACTCCATACTTCCAGTGAGAATGCCTTATATGAATGGAGAAGATACAATGCTTTCTCCTTAAGTTGGGGAACAAGGGCAGATATGCTTACTCTTTATCTGTCCATTAACTTTGAAACCTAGGCCCAACAAAAATAGTCTGGAAATAAAATGACACAATTAGGATAGGATTGGCAAGGTAGAAAAAAAATCTTGATATGTAGATGAAATGATCATCTCCAGAGAAAAAACTAAGAAATCTCTAGGAGCCTCTAGAACTTGTATTTGAATTTAGCAAGATTAGAAAACACAAGGTATATATAAAAATTCAGGTTTATATATACTTGTTATAAATGAAGAATTGGATATTGAAATTTAAAAGTTATGTAGGGGTACAAAGGACCTAGAAAAGTTAAAAAAAAACAAACAGTGTTGGAAGACATTTAGTACCTAATTTTAAGACTTCTTCTAAAGCTACAGTAATCAAGGCAGTGTTGGTGTAAGGAAAGACATTATTCCAAATCATTGGAATAAAACAGAAAATCTAGAAATAGAACCACACATATATGGTCCACTGAGTTTTGAAAGATTATTTAACATTAGCATTTTATAGAATATAAATGCAATTCAAGAGCCAAGGAAGAGATAGTGCTTTCAGCAAACGGCACTAGAACATCTGTTATCTGTATATAAAAAATTATCCTCAACCCTTTATTTCCACACGTGAAAATAACTTGAAGGGATCTATGAACCTAAATATGAAAGCCTAAAAGTATAAAACTTTAAGAAGAAATTATAAGGGAAAATGTTTATGAATTTAGGGTAGGCAAGAACTACCTAGGATACAAAAAACATGACATATAAAAGAAAAAAAATTGATAAATGAGATTCCACCAAAATTTAGAACTTTAAATGACATCATTAAAATGAACAGTAGTCCTTAAACAGACCATATTTACAATACATATAACCTATGACCAGAATATACAAAGAACTCTTACAGCTCATTAATAGACAACCCAATTAAAAAATAGACATAAGAAGATGATAAATAGCCAGCACAAGGAAAGGTATGCAACTCTAGAATCAGAAAAATACTAATCAGTACAATAACAAGATTGAATTATACACTCGTTAGGGAGATGAAGTTAAAAGTTTTAAAAGCCTTGTCATGACTTTTTCTTTTTGTTGGATTCTCCCCCTTTGCATTTAATTTGTCACACCCAATGGATTCATTCTGTTGGGCTTCCTGGGGTTGTGATCCTCATTGTCTTTGCCTAGGATATTGTCTAAAATTTTTGGAGTGCTAGTTTGGTATTCATGAAGTTTCCAAGGTGCTCTTTATCATGAAAGTATCTTATTTCTCCATCAATTTTGAAAGATAGTTTTGCAGGGTACATCAATCTAGGTTGGAGGCTATTTTCCTTTAGGGCTTGAAATACATCACTCCAAGCTTTTCTTGCCTTGAGGGTTTGCATTGAGAAGTCTGCTGTGATTCTGGTTGGCTTTCCTTTGTATGTGATTTGTTTCTTTTCTCTCACTGTTGTAGAATTTTGTTCTTCTGTTGGATTTCTGGAATCCTAACTATTATATGCCTAGGTGTAGATTTTTTTTTTGATCAAGGCTAGCTGGAGTCCTGTATGCCTCACTCATCTGTATGTCAAGTTCTTTTCCCCTGCTTGGAAAGTTTT